>NC_136525.1:2905425-2912925 GCF_053919585.1 Euprymna scolopes
TATCCATAATATATTTCGGGAAAAAATTCCTCTTTTCATATGACGGGTGTTACATTCGATTCAGAGCATGCCGGATGGAACGAAAGAAATCCGGCTTGCTCTGAATCGAACTGTCACATCCACCATTTGAAAAGAGGGGTTTTCCCCGAAATATAATTGATAAGTCACAGACATTACAAGTAAGACATTATATGTATTCATATACATATATGTCTATATATTCATATATTAAATATATGTATATATAGCCATATAAATCGTTACTTGTTTTCGTCTTCTATCAGCAATACCGACTATATATATATATATATATATATATATATATATATATATATATATATATATACATATTTGTGTGTTTGCATGTATGTGTGTGGATGGATGTAGATTGAAAGGCACCGGTCAATACTTAGTGACCATAGCTAATGTTCTTAATTTACAGACTCCAAGACAAAAAAACTAAATTCTCAAGCACCTTATGCCATAAAAACCAAAAGTTAGGTTGGATAGGGGGAAGGGGAAATGAAAAAGATGTTTATTATCTTCCAAAGACCTCACTTGTCCTCTCACCGTTTTTTATGACTCCCACCCAGGTTACATTCTAACTTGACAAACGAAATAGGAAAATGTATTTGGTTGAAATATCACTTTCGACGGTAATTCTTGGCCTGAAGACGTAATCCCCCAACGCGGGTGATTACAGAAACATGTATGCACATATGTAGCCATTAATGTTTGTATAAATAAAATTAATATACCTGCTCTGTTCACTCATTGAGCACTATTTTGGTAGACACATGTTGTTTCATTGGATGTACTTCTAGGAAATTAAACTCTACTGGCTATATATATATATATATATATATATATATATATATATATATATATATATATATATATATATATATAGTCATCCACATATAGTACTGTTTCGCTGTTTTACAAGCAACTACCTCAAGCCAGGATCAAAACCCGACCGGAGCTTCTAACCGTTGCGCTATTTGGTTGCTGCTATGCTGGCAGTCAATTAACAATGTTTTGACATTGCCCAAATACCTAAGCTCAATTTGTTTACACAACGAGCATCGCTTAATATGCTAAGGGTAATTAGTATATCACTTCCCAAATATATATGCATAAACTCATGGGGAGTATCGCTTCTGTGGATAAGGCAAAATGGACGTCCGTTCTTGTTGAAAGTAGAGCCAGATAAGAAAAAAAAAGTTGGTCTCATCATGAAAAACATTTTCATAAATATTCGTAGATACAATTGTTAGACAGTGGCCGAGCGAAAGCAGTAAATTATTTGTTTATGTATATGTCTATCTATCGATATATATATATATATATATATATATATATATATATATATATATATATATGCATATATTTATATGTGTGTATATATATATTTATATATTTATATATATATTTATATATATTTATATATATATATTTATATATATATATATATATATATATATATTTATATTTATATATATTTATATATATATATATTTATATATATATATGTTTATATATATATATATTTATATATATATATATGTTTATATATATATATTTATATATATATATTTATATATATATATATATTAAATTGTAATTCAATGAATTTCAAAAAACTCTCAATTAAATGAAATGAAGTGGTTGAGTTTCATATCAAAAATATTTTATTATTCTACGAAAGACAAAGAATGTTTTAGAAAATTAATCTCCTTAACCTATAGGGTTTCGATGTCTACCATCTAATCAGAGGGGAGAAAATATTAGCAAGTAGTTCTAAAGGTATGAACCCTAGTTGCTAAAGTCAGTGAGACATGGAAAGTCAAAGTGAAAATAATACATTTGTCAGAAGTCCTGTAGCAGGATGATTTGTAGAAAAAGGATATGAATGTTTTTGTTGATCGCACTTGCTTGGTAAAATCCATATTATACGTTCTTTACATCCATTTGGTAATAATTTCCAAGCTATATACTGGGTAATCCGCATATATATATATATATATATATATATATATATATATATATATATATATATATATATTTATATATATCCGCATATATTTATATATATATACATATATATATATATTTATATATATATTTATATATATATCCGCATATATTTATATATATATTATATATATACATATATTTATATTTATATATCCGCATATATTTATATATATATTATATATATATTTATATATATATATATTTATATATCCGCATATATTTATATATACTATATATATATATATATCCGCATATATTTAATATATAATATATATATTCAAGCAAATATTATTAAATACAACGGAGACATTTTGTCTTATAATTCTTTTTTTTAATTTTTCAATTTTTCGTATTGTCTTTTTTGTTTCAAAATCAAAAATATTAATAAAGGATCCATACATGTTGCTGTTACGAGCGCTTTCGATTCGTCCATGAATCATCATCAGGTGTTAAAAATACAGGATTGCGAAAATGAGAATTAAAAATGAAAACTAAAATATATATAGTCAGTGATGAGTTAAAATAAAAGTCGATTAAGAATAAAAGTCGATTAAAAATTCGAGTGTTAAAACCAGCAAGTTCGTAGACACCATGTACGAAGTCCGTCCAACACGGACTACGCAAGACATTTCAGAACGTTACTGCTTTTTTGAAATGCAATGTCATTTATATTAGGTTGAAGAGTTCTAATGTACGACGCTTTAAGAATCTTTAATTTTTTTACATTATTTTCCCGTTGTATAATTTTTGTGTTGTCAACGAGGACCTTTCTAACATTGGAGGGGGGACAGTTATGTTCTTTTTTTTACATGTTTGTAAATCGTGCTTGTGTCGTTAAGGTGCATAGTTATTCGCCGGGACAACGTTGTTGTTGTATGCCCAATGTATGTATTATTTTTGGAGTTACATTCTCCAATAGAGCATTTAAATTTATACACTACATTGGTTTGCTCCAACGTTTTTATCGCCGGTGAAGATTAATTAATAAAATATATTTTACCAAAATCAAATGACGCCTAATTTCAGAATCGAAGAAAATGCAATAAAAAATATTATACGAAGATACTTGACGCCTGTTGACAGTAATTTTAAAATTAAATTTATTATCTTTTATAGGAAATTTCGAACACAAAACCTTGTGGTTAAAAACATTTAAAAAAATAGCGGCGAATGCTTGTGCGATCGCAAAAAAAAATAGCCAAAATGAATATCTACCAAAAATTGATTCCAAAAACAATTAAATTAAATTTTTCGTCATTTTATGTTTCTGATGTAATCCCCCCACCAATCCTCCAAAAAATAAAAAATTGAATTTGTCATATTTTGGGGGTCCATTTTGTTTATAAAATTGTTAGGTGAAAGTACAGAATGGTGTCATGAAAATTAATTAAATTTATCACTATTTTATGTTTCAAATTTAATTTCCGCCCCCACCACAAAAAAAAACTGTATTTGCCATGTTTTGCCACACCCTCCTGAATCGCCAAACATGAAAAAATGCTAGAGATGACATGTCTCATTGAACGCTTTCTGGCCAAAAAGTGGGTGCTCATATTACGTTAAATTTATATAGAAAAGTGATTCCCCTCTTTGAAATGTTAATTTTCTTTTTTCTTTCAAAATTTCTTCTTTCATATTATTTACAAAGGCTGTTTAAACGTATTAGGCCCTAAAAAAATAGGTCCTAATTTTTTTTTTAGGGGTTAACCGATGCTGGGTGATGTCGTAAAAATTTACCTTTTTTTTTAATTAGAAATATAAGTTTGTAATCGATGAGATTAACGTGAAAAAAGAAAGAAAAGTGTAAATTTTAGAATCCATAAGAGGGGGCAGTAGATCTTTATTTTTTAGGTATTAAACGACGATGGGTCACATCGTAAAACTTTACCTATTTCTGTATAGCTGTTTAAAGAATAATAAAAACAAACAAATGAAATGTTTGAAAGATTCTAAGGGGCAAATAACTCTAAAAGTATTTCTTTTTAATTCGATGTTGGAATAATAATTCCAAATAAATTAAATATGTTATCAATATAATTATTGTTTAAAATTTATTAAATAACAATTTTAAATAGAACACTTCTAACAATTATCGCTAGAAACATTAAGTATGATACTGCTATTTAATAAAATCGATTGTTTTTAATATAATATGCAAATGACGTGATCTCTTAATTGTATCAACCTTGCAAGAATGAAACTATATATAGAAAAAAAATGAAAGAGTAAAGTAAGGAACCTTTTGTATATGTTAATCAAATTGTGAACGAACAAACAAATAAAGACAATTATACGAATTTATTATAGATATCTGTCTATATAATTATTTATATAGTCATGAGTGGGCAACAGAGATTTGAATCGTCATGTTTTGACAGATTGTCAAACTGTAAACTGGTCCAGTTTGCACCGGAACGTATCCGAACAGGTTACCTGACGTGACGTGTCGCATGTCACGTGTCCCGGTTTGCTCAAAAATCTTTGAGTTGGTTTTTGAGACGCCAAAGAGACAAGATGGTTAAAACAAGTCTCCCCCATAATGGAGCGACAGTCTCAAAATGGAGACAGAGAACCCCCCAAGCCAGAGATGGTCGATCACTCCAGTTCTGCTGTAACGAAATGCCTGGGAGTGAATAAAGAAAAAAATATATAAAAACAATCATTCGTTTTGTGTTCGTTTGAAAGCGTCTTTGTTACAAAATGTCCCTAGAAGTGATTGATGAATCCCCCAGTCAGGGGCAATAGCAGAAACCGGTATCTCGTCATGTTTTGTGTGTTCTGACATGCACGCATCAACGCCACTAGATGAGGTGAATCATGGGTCGTAAAATATACATTAAGAATACAAGGAGAACAGTCCATTACACAACATAGAGACGTACATATGGTCCGTTAATGATAAGAACACAAAAAGAGATTCAGAAGTGCCACGTATACAGATTCCTTGCTTATTTTTTATCTTCACATATTCTTTCCCAATTTTTTTTCTTACTTCTTTCATCCTTTCATCTTTTTTCTTCCAAGTCTTCTTTTATATTTTTTCTTTCCCCCCTTTCTTTTTCTCACTTTCAACCACCATTTACTTCTTTCTTTCTTTCTTTTGTTTTATCTTTTCACTAGTATGGAGACCCGACGTTGTCCGGAACTGAATGAGGATCAACAAATGTTTCACACTTTCAAATCGAACATTTTTCAATCAAATGGATTGATTGCCGTACGTTTATATGATATCAATATATATACGGTCCTATATAAACACTATCCCACCACACATTATAATTCTAATTCTAAAATGACGAAGAGTTTAGATTACATGTACTGCTCTATCCTACGTTTGTTTTATAACCTAAATTATTTTTATATACTTTTTTATATAAGACCGATAGCCATTAGTCACGTGCTCTCGTGTAATGAATGAATGCATGGAAGTAGGATTGACATAAAATTCTTAAAGATAAACTAAAATGACCGAAAAATGGTCTGAAATGACTTAAATAAATAAAAAGTAAATGACTTAGAATGACTTTAATGAACATAAGGATGAATTGAATGACCTTAAGAATGACTTGATTACTTAAAAAATAATTGAATCCTTCAAAAACAGCTTGAATGATCTGGAGAATTACTTGAATGGCTTAGAGACTGACTGGTTGTAAAGTGGGTGATCATTTTACATTAAATTAATACAGAAAAGTGAGCCCCCACTTTATATCACAATAAGTACAGCATGTAGTAAGAACTGATACTACACTTTAATCTTGGTCAAAAGACCCAGAAAAGGGTATTTATTTGCTCCCCCACCGAGCAAATTAGGCACAAGGCCGATTTTTAATTTGAGGAGTGTATGGGAAATGGGGACCAACTCCCCGGGGAGTAGGGGAGTTGGGTAGTGACAATTGGTATGAAGGGTTTCCCCTACATTGACCAAGGTCTTATATGTGAGGTTGCCCCCACATATTGTCTTTGCTTGCAGTATCTGCCGGAACATATACTACACTTTGATCTTGGCCAAAAGGCTAAGAAAAGGGTATTTATTTGCTCCCCCACAGAGCACATTAGGCACAAGACCGATTTTTAATGTGAGGAGTGAGGGGGAAATGGGGACCAACTCTCCGGGGAGTAGAGTGGCTGGATAGTGACAATTGGTATGAAGGATTGCCCCTACGTTGATCAAGGTCTTATATGTGGGGTCGTACCCACATATGGTCTTTGCTAGTAGTATCTGCCGGAACAGATGGTATTTATTTGCTCCCCCACCGAGCAAATTAGGCACAAGGCCAATTTTTAATGTGAGGAGTGAAGGGAGGGGGAAGGGAAAAAGGGGACCAGCTCTCGAGAGGTGGGAAATGGGAGCTGGTTAAAGGTCAGGCATGTGGGGTTGCCCCCACATCTGGTCTTTGCTAGTCATAGCTAGTCATAGCTTGCAGTATCTGCCGGAACAGATGGTATTTATTTGCTCCCCCACCGATCAAATTAGGCACAAGGCCAAGTTTTAATGTGAGGAGTGAAGGGAGGGGGAAGGGAAAAAGGGGACCAGCTCCCGAGAGGTGGGAAATGGGAGCTGGTTAAAGGTCAGGCATGTGGGGTTGCCCCCCACATCTGGTCTTTGCTAGTCAAAGCTTGCAGTATCTGCCGGAACAGATGGTATTTATTTGCTCCCCCACCGAGCAAATTAGGCACAAGGCCAAGTTTTAATGTGAGGAGTGAAGGGAGGGGGAAGGGAAAAAGGGGACCAGCTCCCGAGAGGTGGGAAATGGGAGCTGGTTAAAGGTCAGGCATGTGGGGTTGCCCCCACATCTGGTCTTTGCTAGTCATAGCTAGTCATAGCTTGCAGTATCTGCCGGAACAGATGGTATTTATTTGCTCCCCCACCGATCAAATTAGGCACAAGGCCAAGTTTTAATGTGAGGAGTGAAGGGAGGGGGAAGGGAAAAAGGGGACCAGCTCCCGAGAGGTGGGAAATGGGAGCTGGTTAAAGGTCAGGCATGTGGGGTTGCCCCCACATCTGGTCTTTGCTAGTCAAAGCTTGCAGTATCTGCCGGAACAGATACTACACTTTGATCTTGAAAAGGTAAAATAGCATGTATTAACAAGAGAACTTTGATCTTACCCAAAAAGGCCATATATATACTTATATATACTTAACCAAAAAGGCCATATATATACCATATATATACTTAACCAAAAAGACCATATATATACCATATATATACTTATATATATATATATATATATATATATACTTATATATATATATACTTATATATATATACTTATATATATATACTTATATATATATATACTTATACTTATATATATATATATACTTATATATATATACTTATATATATATACTTATATATATATATACTTATATATATATACTTATATATATATACTTATATATATATATACTTATATATATATATACTTATATATATATATATACTTATATATATATAC
>NC_136525.1:2922925-2950425 GCF_053919585.1 Euprymna scolopes
GGTATAGCTAGAAATGTCTTCTCAATTATTAAATCATTTCTCTCTGATAGGTTCATAAGAGTAGTAGTTGATGGGCAAAAATCAGAAGTTCACAGTATTAATGCTAGAGTCCCTCAGGGGTCCATCCTGGGTCCAACTCTCTTCCTGATCTACATTAATGATCTTCCAAATCACATCCTTACATCATTCGTAGACATCTATGCCGACGACACTACCATCTATGGTAGCACATCTAAGACCGTAAACTACCAAGTTCTCTCCGATTCGCTATCCTCTGATCTTGAGCAAGTGGTACAATGGAGAAATAGGTGGCTTGTTACTTTTAATGCATCTAAAACTAAGCTTTTATCTTTACGTCATCAACGCTCTGATCCACATCTGGCATCAATTGAAATGAATGACTCACGTCTTGGGGAGGCCTTATGTTTTGACAAGCTTCTGTGCTTGACCTTTACTCCTGATTTAAAACGGAACACGTACATCAAATCTGTTGCCACAGCCGCTGGAAAAATGATAGGATCCTTCTATCGATCCAGTAGATATCTCACTGCTGATGCAATTTTCTATCTATATAAGAGCCAGGTGCGTCCAAGAATGGAATACCGTTGCCAATCTGGACAGGAGCTGCTAGAAAGAACTTATCCTGCCTTGATAGAGTTCAAAATAGACTTCGTAGCCTCGTAGATGTCCTTTTCTCTTCCGTGCAACCTCTATCTAACAGAAGAGATGTTGCGAGTTTGTCTCTGCTTTATCGTTATTTTCGTGGCAAGTGCTCGACTGAGCTTCAATCTATGGTTATGGGATGATCATATTTAGTTAACTATTACGTGTAATTATATTCATGCAGATATTCTACATGATTTATACTTGCATAATATTTGCGTAAAATCTTTACAGTAAACAAAAAATTGTTTCCGTATATATTTATGTGTACGCATATATTTTTGTTTAATCTATTAGTCCATCTATCTATATATCTATCTATCTATATATATATATATATATATATATATATATATATATAAAAGTGAACGTGTCTGTGTATCTGTCTGTGTGTCTGTCTGTGTGTTTGTGTACATTTCCCTACGCAATAACTCTCTTAATTTTAAGTCTACAGATTCGACATTTGATATACAGGGTACTGAGATTTGGATAAATCTTTGGGATCGATTTTCGGCCAGACATTTGGCTGTTAAGGGGTCAAAGTTCAACGATTTGACCTTTGAGAACTCTACCAAACTCCTCCGACAATTTTGGGTCTAAACACTTGAAATTTTAGATATAGGTTCCTTGGACATGGATCTAACATAATAACTTGATTTGAACCCAAAACAATAAATGTTAAGGAGTAATAATAGGGGTCAAAGTTTAAAAAATTGACCGCTTTTTTTTTTCAACATACACCTTCAAATACCCGGGCAACGCTGGGCACACATGCTAGTATATCTATAAAATGAACGTGTCTGTGTCTGTCTGTGTGTATGTCTGTGTACATTTCCCTACGCAATATATATAGTCTCAATTTTTAGTCTACAGACTCGAAATTTGATATAAATGGTACTGAGATTTGGATAAATCTTTGGGATCGATTTTCGGCCAGACATTTGGCTGTTAAGGGGTCAAAGTTCAACCATTTGACATTTGAGAACTCTACCAAGCTCCAACAATTTTGGGTCTATAAACTTGAAATTTTAGATATAGGTTCCTTGGACATAGATCTAACTTATAAAATTGATTTGAACCCCAAGCAATAAAGGTTAAAGGGCCATAATAGGGGTCAAAGTTTTAAAAAATTGACCTCTTCGGTCTCTACCAAATTACTCAGCCAATTTCTGGTCCAAACATTTGAAATTTTACATAAAGGGTATTCAGAGATAGGGCAAGTTTTTTAATCGGTTTGATCGAAAATCTTTAGTTACCAATATATAAATGTATGTATGTATGTTTGCATGTCTGCCTTAAACTTTCGACAGAAGATGGAGTTTACCAAGATCAGTATCGTTTTAAAGTCCGACCTTTCAGACGACAAATATCGAAAAATTGGCTAAAAACATTAATATCTTCACCTTCAATTGGGAACTTTTCTACAGGACGGGGGTCGCTTTTTTCGCCGATATTTTTGAAAGTCATCCTCTCCTTTCGATTGTCTAACCTTAATTTTAAAAAATGTCACTTCCGGTTTGGCGGTGGTCGTAACAGCATAGACGTCAGTTTTTTCCCCGTTCTTTTCTTCCTTTGCGGTACGGGTTCGAGCCTGCCTTCCTACTACCACTTTTTTTTTTTTTTTTTTTTTTTTTGCTCAACAGACACATCCAAACACTCGGCCAACGCCGGGCTGAAATGCTAGTATAAATATATATATATAATATAAAATATATACATATATATATATATACATATATATATATATATATATATATATATATATATATATATATATATATATATATATATATATATACTAGCAACAGTACCCGTCGTTGACTGGGTTCAAAACAGCGTATAGAAAATGGAGTCTGATTTATGAAAGTATGATAGGTTATGCAAAGGAAGGGTTGTAAATCTGGGTTAAATTTGGGGGTATCAAAACCAAAGCAAAATATGATGAAAGTAAAAAAAAAAAATAGATAAATCCCATAATTTTATTATACCATATTTCTTCAAACTGAAACATAATTATCAAAGTATACTTACGCAGATAGATATGAAAAGTCTTTATTGAAGTTTGTGCCTATTTCCATTCCATGGAGGCCAGGCGCGAACGCAGACCCTACAATTTTATTATACCATCCCTATTTAAGTGAAAACATACTTATCAAAGTATTATTATGTACATCTATATCAAAAAACACTTGTAAACGTTTTTTTTAATTTTTTAATTTCCATACTTTGTGGACCAGGCGCGAACACAGACCCCACAATTTTGATGAACCACCGTTCTGCCAGATCAAACATACCCATTCCTGTGTCTCGATACATCTTCTATCATTATATGTTATCAGTTTTTTAAAATAGTCAACCATATAGGAGCCTATTAGCGACCAGACACACACACACACACACACACAAATTCAGCTTTATATTATATATATATATATATATATATATATATATATATATATATGAACATATTAATAAATGTAATTGAATATTATGAATTTGTTTTTAAATCGAATCAAGTAATGTATTTTTAAAAAATTCAGTTTTGCAAAAACAAATTGCATGTGTGTGTGTGCGTGTACGCGCGTGTTTTGTGTGTGTGTGTGTGTGTGTGTGTGTGTGTGTGTGTGTGTGTGTGTGTGTGTGTGTGTGTGTGTGTTCGTTCGTGTTCGTGTTCCGGGGAGGGGGGATCATTTATGACACATGTATAACGGGGATTCATAACACATGTATAACGATGGCGGTGACAATTCTGAGGGGAAGACATTTATAACACTTCTTCGTACCTCATGACGACTCTGAAGATAAATACTGAGGGGAGATACATTGTTGATGACGGTCGGGAGGACACATACGGTCCATGCAAGAGCGTAAAAAAGCCAAATTTTGCCACGAAAGGGCCAATCTGGCAATCCTTAGAAAGGCCAAATTTTCAAAACAAGATGGCGGCCTCGATTGTCTTACATTTAATCTAATAACAAAAATGTTGAAGAAATAATAAAAATTAAATTTTTTTCGGGTTTTATTTTAGCCTCAGGGTCTAATAATGTGTTTTCTATAAAAATAAATAATTTTTATAAATTTTTGTCTGCCAAATAATTTACGCCGCTAAAATACACATTTGCCTAAACATTTTTACTGCCGACACAGAATTATTTTTTATGCTAGATAATCATTACACTTACTTTGGAGATTACCCCCAACCCTACCGGTGTATACCGACGGAGTTACTCAGGATTGTTTTGATAGCCAACGTACACTTTTATCTTGTTCGCTGATTTTTCAAAACCCGACCTAGCCTTCTGTCTCTATGTATTGTACTGCAATGGAGACGAGCAAGTTTGCGTTATCTCCCTTAGATAAAGAACCAATAAATAATGAGATTTGCCTCCCTTAAAATTCGAGTTATCCCCCTTTCTGGGATTATTTTTTATCTTCTTCTATAATATAAATCTCCCCTGTCTGTTTAAATGTAGTATGTATATATGTATGTCCGCATAAAACTTTCGACAAAGGCGACGGATTTTCACGAGATCAGTATGGTTTTGAAGCTGACCCTTCGGACAACAAATATCGAAAAAAACTGGCTAAAAACATTAATTTCTTCATCCTCAACTGGGCACTTTTCTACAAGGAGGGGTTGCTTTTTTCGCCGATATTTTCGAAAGTCGCTCGCTCTTTTTGATCGACTAGCCTTAATTTAAACCGTCGCCACTTCCAGTTTGGCGATGGACGCAGCAGCAAAGGCGTCACTTTTTTTTCCATGTTCTTTTCGGTCCTTCGCAATATGGGTTCGAGCCTGTTTCCCTACGACCACTTTTTTTTCTTTTGCTCAACACACACACCTCCAAAAACCCGGGCAATGCCGAGTACCCAGGCTAGTTACTAAATAAAATTTTCTTTTCATAAAATCAAAAAGCTGTTGAGTCATTTTTAATTGCGAATTCGCTGTTTAGCTTATATATAATTTAAATAGTTTATTCTTTTCAGGTTATGTTGAAGTTTCCAGCTTTATAATTTATTTTAGTGTGCATACCAAATAATGGTGGACGCTGCGACGAACTACAAGGTCTTGTATCACCTCGACAGAAATACGCCCGACAAAGCCGACAAGCAGCAAAGTCCCACCCCTTCACAGTAGAAATCCCTAAATGCAAGAAAATTTGCTACTCTAATAGTTTCTTCCCCAGAACTGCTAGACTTTGGAATTCCTTTCTGGGTTCCTGTTTTCCTGACTGTATTGACATGCAAAAGTTCAAGTGTAATGTAAACAGACATCTTGCTGCTCAACTCCCTGCTGATTACCCCTACAAATTATGTTCCAGATAGTAGTCCCCTACATCAAAGTCGCACTGTACCTTGTTTGGGGTGAAAATGCAATAAAAAAAAAAAAATTTTAATAAATAAAAAAAAAATACCAACATGAAATGGACCAAATATATTAAGGACATTGCAAAAAATCAGATTTCTTTGTTTTTTTTAATTATTATTGCGAGGGCACTCTGATACGAAACCTATCCAAGAACCCTCCCAGAGACAGAGTACATTTGTATGAAATTTAAAAATAAATAAATAAATATCTAAAAAAAAAATAAAAAATAAATTTTTTTTTTTAAATCACAAATAAACCTAGAACCCCATACCATGTCTCCTTCTCCAACATCAGGGGTCTGCATTCCAATCTTCCAGAGGTTGAAACCCAATTACAGGAGACGAAACCAGGCATATTCTTTCTAAGCGAAACTGGAATAGGGCCGACCACCACCCTAGATGAGTTCATAATTAAAGGATACTCTAGCTTAACATCTAAATCTGACCCCCAAGATCGCCGTGGGCATGGAATATGTGTCTACATTAAAGATGGCTTCCCGTGTGGCAGGGATATCTCCAGAGAAGACACTAATTTACCTTATATGTGCTTCCGGGTTGCACTTGCTTACACCACCGCATTTATATTTGCCCTCTATCGCCCTCACAAAAGCGGCGTTTTTATCTTTAAGAGTATATCGGAGAAAATTGACCACATCCTGTCTGCTCATCCCGCGGCTAACATTCACATTTGCGGTGACTTCAACGTCCACAATGTTGAATGGCTGACCCACTCAAATAAGACTGACGATGAGGGGAGGTTCTGTACCTCACTCAGATTGTTCGCAAGCCCACCCGTGTGCCAGATACTACCGGTCAGTACGCAAGCCTTCTAGACCTTTTTCTCTCCACTTCCCCTGAGCTATGCTCATGTTCCGTTCTATCTCCGCTGAGATCCTCCGACCATTCCGTGGTATCAGTTAAGATAAAAATGAAATATAATAAGTCTGCAGACGTACCTCTCCACCATACTGTATATCGATACTCTATGGCTGACTGGGATAGCTTCCGTACATTCATATCTGATCTACCTCTCCATTCCATGTTTAAAAAGGATGTGTCCTCCATAGTATCAGACCTGACCGAATGGTTACTTGTAAGCATAGACCAATTCATACCATCCAAAAACTTCCAACAAAAACCTAACAGCCAGCCATGGTTCTCCCCTGAATGTGCTGCTGCTATCACACACAGAAATCACTTTTTCCATAACTACCAACGTAATAGATGCACTGAGACTAAAGCTGCTTTCAGGACCGCCAGCAACCACCGTAAAAGAGTAATAAAAAATGCAAGAGAGCTATATGCTCAATCCGTTAAATCCAAAGTAGCTGAGCAGCGGCTTGGTTCCCACCAGTTTTGGCAAATGGCAAATAGGATCCTGAACAGAAGCGTGCGTTCTATCCCAACCATTATCAATGGACCAGAGGTCATTTCGTCAGCATCAGACAATGCCAAACTATTTGCCAAGAACTTCGCAGCTAATTCTACCCTATGCGACGAAGGCCATCAACTCCCCATATTTCCTCCTACAACACAGAACACGCTAGGTAACATACAAATATCGGTGCGTGAGGTCGCCAAGCTAATCAAGAACCTTGATTCCAGTAAAGCAACTGGTCCTGACGGCATCCCAATTATAGTGTTAAAAAAGCTACAAGACCAGAACTTGCCCCCATACTTACCAAACTGTTTAAGCGTTGCCTTTTTTTTTCTTTTTTTTTTTTTTTTTTTTTTACATGGAGGTCACCACTTATCAAGGCCTAGAAGCCACTCGGGGATAAGGGTTATTGTGTGTATAGTAATCAATGGGATAGTGTAGTAATAGTATTGGAGATTTGATAGAGTGTCTTACTTAAGGGGGCGGATTCATCAGGAATTTGTTTATGTTGGACTTAAAGATATCCAAGTTGAAGTCGGGAGGGAAACAGGCAAGCGGAACAGAGTTCCACAGGCATGCAGTTCTAAGAAAGAAGCTTTGTTCATGGAATCTACGTTTTGATTTAGGCACAGATAAGGAGTGGGGAAAATTATTGACAGTGGTTTCAGCTAGTCGGGTGTTTTTTGAAAAAGATTGGCGAGGGGGACCAGAGAATGGAGTTCAGACGAGCACTTGCCATGGAAATAACGATAGAACAAAGATAGGCTCACTACATCTCTTCTGTGGGAAAGAGGCTGCAGGGAAGAGAAAAGGGCATCCCCCACCAAACCACGAAGTCTATTTTGTACTCTGTCAAGGCAGGATAGGCTGCCCAGATGTGGCAGCAGTACTCCATACTTGGACGTACTTGGCTTTTATATAGATAGAGAATTGCATCATTAGTGAGATATCTTCTGGAGTGATAGAAGGATCCCACCATTTTCCCAGCGACCTTGGCCACAGACTTGATGCATATGTTCCATTTAAGATCAGGAGTAAAGGTCAAAACCAGAAGCTTATCAAAACATGCGGCCTCCCCTAGACAAGAGCCATTCATTTCAATCGATGCCAGATGGGGATCAGAGCGTTATGATGTAGAGATAGGAGCTTGGTCTTAGATGCATTAAAGGTAACCAGCCACCTCTTCCCCCACTGTACCACGCGCTCAAGATCAGAGGAGAGAGAATCAGAGAGAACGTCATCATTTACGGCCTTTGATGTGTTGCCATAGATAGTCGTGTCATCAGCATAGATGTCAACGAAAGATTTAAGTATGTGTTTTGGGAGATCATTGATGTAGATCAGGAAGAGAGTTGGGCCCAGTATGGACCCCTGAGGGACTCCAGCATTAATACTGTGGACCTCTGATTTCTGCCCATCAACCACTACTCTTATGAACCTATCAGAGAGAAATGATTTAATGATTAAGAAAACATTTCCAGTTATACCGTAGCTGGAAATCTTGTGAAGTAGGCCTTTATGCCAAACCTTATCAAAGGCCTTTGATATGTCAAGAGCAATTGCTCTAGAAATGAAGCCTTTGTCGAGAGATTCACTAATCCTATGCGATATAACCGTTAGCACATCTGCTGTAGATCTAGCAGAACGGAAACCATATTGTGTGTCGCTAAGAAGGTTATTTCTGCTGAGTTGGTTGACTACTTCTCTATTTATTGTGGATTCCAGCAACTTACTCATGACACACAGGAGACTTATTGGTCTGTACTGGGAGGGAGATGCCTTAAGGAGAAGTGCTTTCCAACACACTGGAAAACCTCATCAGTATGCCCTGTATTTAAGAATTCAGGTCATAACTTTTACTGAAAAAAAAATCAATTCAGGTAACTTGATTACGTATAGAGCTAACATCTATTCAATATAGCCGCCTTCAGCCTCAATTAATGCCTCGATACAGGTCTGTAACTGGGAGCATTCCTTTTCCACAAGCGCCAGCCGTAGCCTTTCAAATACTCAGCAGGTGGCAGAGATCAGGCTGGCTTTGGTGTTGTGGGAGGTCATGTTGGTGATGTTCTCAACGTATGACCAAACGAAATAGTCCGGCAGATTTTGGCCGGGGAAGGACGGGGGGGGGGTGAGAGAAGGGTGCAAAGTAGTAGCACTCCTTCTGAAGCTAAGCCTGGATCTCTTTTTGGACTTGTGGGCTGGTGCCGAATTCTGCTGCCACACCCAGGGTCTGCCAGCAGCCACCTTATTGCACCAAGGGATCACCACACTCTTCATCACACCCAGGTACACTTTTGGTGTTGACTTTCAAGCTGGCTTCAAAGATGTGAGGTGGTATTATATGACGCTAACTTGAAACCACACCAAAGACCATAATCGTGGCTTGAAACTGTTTTCATCATCCTGAGCAGTTCCCTGTTATTCGTGGCAATCCAGCGATGCATTTTGACGGTGCTGGCAATGGTCCTGTTCTCATAATTTAGATCGGTAGAGAGCATGAGTCTTACAGCGACGAATGGATTCGCCAATCATTTTTATAACCAACGGCTGTGCTAAACAACCAATCAAAACGTCGCAAAATTATTATAAAAAATCGTCGAATTTTGGATTCAGTCAGTTCGCCATTTGCTACGTTACAAACCACATTTAATTCTTCGCCGCCATCTTGGTTACTGATCTGAACTACGCCGCCATCTTGGTTACTGATCTGAACTAAGCTGCAATCTTTGTTCTACAAAACTTAACAGGTTATGCGCCCAGCCACCGTCTCTTCTTTGACGGATCGGAATTTAAATTGTGGCAGGTAAAATTTATGGGAAATCTAAGGATTTGAAAACTACACAGTCATACAATCTACAACAGAGAATCCAAACGACCCCGAATTTCTCGAAAAAAATGCGACTATTTTTGCAGAACTGATTCAATGTTTAGACGATATAAGTCTGTCTCTGATTATAAGAGACGCATTGGACGATGTGAGGAAAGCATTGAACATATTACGAGAACATTATTTATCAAAAGGGAAACCGAAAATAATATCTCTATATACAGAATTAACGTCTTTGAAACGTAACGAGGATGAAACGATCACCGACTACGTCATAAGGGCAGAAACAACTGCCAATGCCTTAAAACTCTCAGGTGAAATAATAAGCGATAGCTTGTTGATATCAATGACCCTCAAGGGACTTCCAGCCGATTTTAAACCATTTACAACTGCCATAACTCAGAAAGACAAACCACTAAATTTCAGCGAATTTAAAGTGGCATTGCGCAATTACGAAGAGACTAATCGTATGCTCGTGGACAATAATAACTCCAGCAATATTATGAAGTTCAAAAATGCTTCTCGAAAGCAGACACCACTAAATTACGCAACTCACCGCAACATATTCTCCAAAACTAATTTTCCCAAGAAAAAGAATAAAATTATCTGCTATAATTGTGGACGACCCAACCACAAAAGTTTCCAATGTCGATATAAACGCTCTAAAATGGACTCCGTAAAAAACGTTGAGAACTTTGAGGAAGAACAAACATTTCTATTCACATGTAACTTTGACAATACCACAAACGGTAAAAACCTCCTTGTAGACTGTGGTGCTACAGTGCACATTATCACCAAGGAATCTGATTTTATTAATTTTGATTCAAACTCTAATCCTCAAAGTCATTTTGTCGAACCTGCCGACGGTAGTCAAATAAATGATATAGTCTTGAAAAGAGGCGATGCTAAAATATCCCTGAAAAATAATAAAGACGAAATCTGTAACTGTATTATAAAAAATGCTCTGTTCATACCTACATTTAAGCAAGACATGTTTTCCGTGCAGGCTGCAATTAAACAAGGCGTGAATATACAATTTGGCCAAAATACATCAAAATTGACATACCCCAATGGAACTGTATTTGACATTAAAGAAAATGGCCGACTATACTATTTAAAAAGTATGGTTCCCTCAAAAACTGCCTGTCACGATTTGGAAACCTGGCATAAAATTCTAGGACACTGCAATATAGCTGATATTAAAAAATTATCAAATGTAGTCGAAGGCATGAAAATAATACCTTCGGACGATCTCCCAAATTGTGATGTGTGTGCACAGGGGAAAATGACAAAAGATATAAGCCGAACACCAGACAAAACAGCTACGAAAATTCTCTCACTTGTGCATTGTGACTTAGCAGGTCCGATCAGCCCGATGGGGAGAAACAATCTAAGGTATGTTTTGAACTTTATTGATGATTTTTCTGGTTTAATTATGGTTTACTTTCTAAAAAAACAAATCCAACACTATCCTCGCTACTAAGAAATATTTAGCTGATGTTGCCCCGTACGGTTCAGTAAAATGTATTCGCTCAGACAATGGGACTGAATTTACTAGTAAAGACTTTGAACTTCTATTAATTAACCACCGTATTAAACACGAGAAATCGGCGCCATATTCCCCCTTCCAAAATGGCACAGCTGAAAGGGCATGGCGAATCCTTTTTGAGATGACAAGATGCCTACTTATCGAATCGAAATTAACGCATAGTTTATGGACATACGCTTTAATGGCAGCAGCATATATCAGAAATAGATTGTTCAATAAGAGGCTAGGAAAAACGCCGTATGAAGCGTTTTGCGGTGTAAAACTTAAAATGAACAGAATGCATCTATTTGGTTCTGATTGTTTTGCATTTATAGAAAACACTAGTAAACTAAATACTAAAAGTGAAAAAGGTACTTTCATAGGTTACGATAAATATAGTCCGGCATATTTAATCTACTTTGCAGCTAAAAATGCCATAAAAAGGGTTAGATGTGTAAAATTCAATGATACATTAAATTTTAAAAATGGCGATCCAGTGAATGAAAAACGTGAAATATTGCCTAGCATCTTAATCGATCACAATGAAAATATTAATAACGACGACAATTACAGTAGAACTTCTGACGAAAACAGTAACCAGACACGTCGATACTCAATAAGGGAACAAAAAAGACCAGACTTCTTATAAATTGAAAATATACAAGATTACGCGGTGGATTACTGTTATTCTTTGAACAGCGCACCGGAAAGTTATAATGAGGCGATTAATTCACGAAACCACCAAGAATGGGAACAAGCTATGGTATCCGAATTGAAAGCTTTATCTGAAAATAACACATACGAAATAGTGGCAAAACCAACCGATAAAAATAATTTCTTCACGCTGGGTTTTTTCCAAAAAAATCGCAGCTTCTGGCAGTGAAAGTTTTAAAGCAAGATTTGTAGCGAAGGGTTTCTCACAAATTTCTGGAGTGGAATATTGTGCAACATTTTCACCAACAACAAATTTAACGACAATTAGAATTTTATTACAACTTGCCATGCAATATGATTTAAAAATACATCAAATGGATGTAAAAAATGCTTATTTAAATGCTCCGATTGACTGAAATCTACATTTACCCTCCAGAGGGATTTAAAATGAAAAATAAAAATAGGGTGTGGAAATTAAATAAATCGTTATATGGACTAAAACAAAGTGCACACAATTGGAATTTAACACTCCATAATTATTTAATAGCACAGGAATTCAAACAATGTCCCGTAAACACGTGCATGTATACCAAAAATGTAGGTAATAAATTGTTGATTTTGGTTTTTTGGGTTGACGATATATTACTCGCCTCAAACTGTGACAACACTTTAAGAAATGTTAAAAATGAATTAAATAAATTTTAAAATGGCCGATCTTGGACGACTGTCATGGCTCCTCGGTATAAAATTTACCTGTGAAAATGAAACTATAACTATGAACCAATCACGATACATTGAGAAAATTCTGCTCAAGTTCGGAAAGCAAGATTGTAAGCCGCGTTCAACTCCTGTCGAAATGGACATAAATAAAAATATAGGGACCGAAACAAAAATTCATAGATAACCGATTATACAGGGAAATGGTAGGAAGCCTCATCTACTTGATGACCGCAACAAGGCCTGACATGTTACACTGTAACAAAACTATTTCAAAACTTATCGAAACTGACAATTAAAGACCTTAATCGTGCAAAACAAATCCTTCGTTACCTAAAAGGAACCAAGCAACAATCTTTAAGATTTAAAAAAATCCACATATCCTCTAAATTTAGAAGGCTTCTCGGATTCAGGCTAACTGAGGATAGAAAAAGTATAGCGGGGTATTGTTTTAGACTGTCAAAGACTACTGGACCTATGATCTCTTGGAAAACTAAAGCAACAAATTGTTGCCCTTTCTACTTGTGAAGCAGAATATGTGGCTCTTACACATTCCGTGCAGGAGGCAATTTTTCTAAACACCCTTCTAAAATCTACTTTAACACCAGATCTAAGTAAAAAACCTATAGTAATTCATTGTGATAATCAGAGCAGTATCTTATTAGCAAATAATTCTATGATTCATCAAAGGTTGAAGCATATTGATATCAGATATCATTTTGTAAGGGATGAAATAAGAAAAAAATCTATTACTCTTACTTATGCGACGTTTTGATTGGTTGTTTAGCACATCCGTTGGTTATAAAAATGATTGCCGAAACCATTCGTCTCATAACCCCATCGGGGGTCAAAAACTTTTTACAATCATCCTGAGCAGTTCCCTGTTATTCGTGGCAATCCAGCGATGCATTTTGACGGTGCTGGCAATGGTCCTGTTCTCATAATTTAGATCGGTAGAGAGCATGAGTTGTACAGCGGCGCATCTCCAATCTTGCTTGTTGAACATTGTGTCACTTTCAGACATGATAGACTAGTCCTATCACACAACTGGCCAACTAGTAGATGGCCGGCAAAAAAAAAAAAAAAAAAAGATAACCTGTTTTCATCAAATGGAAATGGAATAATGTCATCTTTTCTAGGGAGACAATTTTATCATTCCACCATATATATAGTCTAAAGAAGCTTTGAATAAAAAAATGCAAAAATAAAAATAAAGAATGCAGTTTAAATTCCCGGATGTAAAAAAAATATATTAACTTTAACCTATCGCAGACTTAGCACCTACATGATCCAACTTCAAAAATGTTGATAATGACCAAAGAGAATTCATTTATATAAGAAAAAAAAAAAAAAAAAAAAAAGCCTTAACTAAAATTGTTAAATAGAAATAGACATAGCATTTGCATAAGCCGATTTCGAAAAAGTCTTCAATTTTAAAACAGAATTTAACTACATAAGGATGAAAAGAGAAAACCTTAACTAAAATTTTGTTAATAGAAAACGGGGATCATACGCTGCTTACCATATAAAATGATTTAAATAAAATGTACGGAAATTTCTCGAGAGCTCTTAAAAATTAATTTTGCCAGTAATATTGTTTTGTATACTATCGATTTCTCCTGACGAGATGATAGCCGAAACAGCTCTCGAGAAATTTCTGTACATTCTATTTAAATAATTATATATATATATATATATATATATATATATATATATATATATATATATAAATAAAATGAAAATTACAATTGAATTTACCAAAATAGTTATGTCTCGGAAGTAGAGTGAAAAGCACATCTTATTTTTCTTTGATTAATATTATTTTTTTTCCTTGTACACATGTTTGTGAATTATTCCATGGATTTCTGCCTTTGGATTATTATGGACCATCTTCTTCCAATTACAGGATTTCTTTGGATTTTACTTGTACAAATGGACATTCTTTTAACTTTCTTGAAGTTTTACATTTGGATTTTACCGTCACTGGATTCTTTATCTTCCACCAGACTATCCATCCATGTGTAATCACCCTTTTCTTTACCATATTCCCTCTGCTTAACTTATTTTGTTTTCAAGTAAGATCTTTGACTTATTTGTTGTTTCATCAAATACTTCTGCATGCAAAATCTGATCCCGCATTTTTCTAATTCCTACCCTCTGATGAGAAGGAGAGTATTTCTTCGAAACTCCGCGGATTAAGGACTATCCATTTATCTAGTGTTTCCTTTTCAGATTAAATAAGTTTTTAACTCATTTCAAAGTGTTTTTTAACATATTTTATTTATTGTTTGCTCATTATATATATATATATATATATATATATATATATATATAATCAACCATTAATAGTTGAAATGCTGGATGGGATTGAACCTGGTCCTACACTTGTTATAGTAAGAATTTTTCATTTTATATCAAGGTAAAATATAATATATAATAGTGGTTGCAGTAAGATGAAGGTTTTATACCTCCATCAAAAAAAAATAAAATTTTGGAAAAATAAAATAAACAACAAAAAAAATCAAAAGGAGTTTTATTTTTTTTATGGGGTGGATATTTATTTATTTATTTATTTATTTTTTAGGAATGGGGTATTTTTTCTATTTTTAATGGTTTTTTTTTTTTTTTTTTTTTCAAACTTGCAACAAATTGTTTTTGTTGAGATCTTTAAATTTTTTTTTTTAATTTTTTTTTTAATTTTTTTTTTTTTTAATTTTTTTTTTTTTAACATTTTTTTTTTCTTTTTTGTTGTCTATTTTAGTATCTGATTATGGTTGATTGGAATTAAAATAATAAAAAAAAACTGTCCCACCCAAAATTCTCATCAAAATTTTTTTTTTTTTTCAAACTTTTCCTTTTTTTCATTTATTTCTTTCATAAAAAAAGACATTTTTTTTTCTTGTGATTTAGAATTCTTTTTTATTTCATATCACTTCCCATTTCATTTACAATTTTTTGTTTGTATCAACCAAAAAAAAAAAAAATGAAAGAAAAAAATGAAAAGAAAAAATTAAATAAAAACATGTTCTTTTTTTCAAATAAGAATTTTTTTTTCATTTCTGTTGAGTGGAAAAGAAGTTCAATCTCCAACATTTCGACAGATGACGCAACACATTTCATCTCTTGCAATTCTTGACTAATTTATGTTGGAAAGCTATTTGGAGCTCATAAGAAAAAATTTTTTTAATAAAACCTATTCTGTGCCATTTTATTCATTCTGTGATATTTTATACATTTTAAAATAATAAAATTCATACAAAACTAAACTGACAAAATGTGCATCATTTTTTAAATTTAAAACAACCTTATAAAAAAAAAAAAATCTAAACAACCTTATAAAAAAAAAATTTTAAACAACCTTATAAAAAAAAATTTTAAACAACCTTATAAAAAAAAATTTTAAACAACCTTATAAAAAAAAATTTTAAACAACCTTATAAAAAAAAATTTTAAACAACCTTATAAAAAAAAATTTTAAACAACCTTATAAAAAAAAATTTTAAACCACCTTATAAAAAAAAAATTTTAAACAACCTTATAAAAAAAAAAAATTTTTAAACCACCTTATAAAAAAAAACTTAAGTCATTTCACACATGATAAACTTGAATTACAAAATGACAATCGATTTATCAGGTACTTTAACCATAAAATTCTGAATTTTTGAGATGAGACGTGAATGTTTCTATTATTTTGCTGGGTCATTATCAGATGAGTAACAAGTGCTTTGTGTAGATCAATAAAGTTAAGCAACATTGAGCCTGGTCATTATCAGATGGGTGATCAGTTGTGAATACCAAGTGTTTTTTGTAGATCAATAAAGTTAAGCAATTATTCCTATCTTGGGTGTTGTTGGTATAACGGTTTGCGTTGCGTTTTTTTTTTTTTTTTTCAATCAAAATACACGTGGGTATCGATCTGTTTTGTAAAACACTTTTTTCACTAATATTAACAATCAACATATCCCGAAAAATTGAGTCATAGGAAAACCTAAAAAAAAAAAATATCTTAGTGATCCCTGATGATTGAACTTTCTTTATGATTTATCGACCCACCCTCAAATCCACGGATCGAATTCTTAGTAGAGAAAAAGGAAACATTTTTTCAACACTCTAAGAAGGTTGCAGGATACAACGACCGAAAGGTCGTGCTAATAAAACCCAAGATGAAAATATTTGTCCGATTAATCAAAATAAAAACTTTAACCATGTGAATAAAAATCATTACGGTTTTCTAAAAAAACAATGTACAACACATTTTGTTGTTGTTTTTTTAACACTAAACATAAGTGAATAATGAATATTTCCACATAAATATATATATATATATATATATATATATATATATATATATATCGTTTAAGATGAACCAGACTATATTAATAAAGGAAATCCAAAACTATATTAGCAATGTATAAAATGTATTTATAATTACATACAATAAATATATATTAAAAAAAAAAAAAAATTTTAAAAAAAATGTATATATGTAAAAATATTTTTAACCTTTATATATCTAATTTTAAATAAGAATGTAAATATACTAAATACTAATCATAGTGGGGATGATAAGTAGTTAAATGGATTAATCCTAATCTTATAAATACAAGACTGATAAATTAAAAAATTAAAAAAATGTATCCATTTTAAACGTGGAAATTGATGAATCGCACAGGTAAGAAATTCATTTTTATAGTATGAAAAGGTTAGTAATTGCAATTAAGAATAGTAAATTGGATCAAATGTTTGTAACATGTCTTCTTCCTAAGATTAAGGGAGGTGGTGTTTGATCAACACTGCTGTAGGAGCCATGATGTAATATACTGTTTTGTTTTTAAATCCCCTAAACAGTGTTTCATGGTAAACAACTGATGATCCCTTGAAAAATAAATTATTGGTATTATAGTAAATTTGAGAGCGAGTTGATGCAGTGATTGCAGGTGATTAAATGACTTACTGACTAGATGGTTTTCTAACGAATGATAAAAAATATTTTTTTTGTATAGTTTTAAGGGTTAAAAACTTCCAAGACTATATATATATATATATATGTATATATATATATATATACACACCATTTTTATGAAGCGATACTCTTTGTGTAAACAAATTGAGCTTAGGTACTTTGGACAATGTCAAAACATTGTTAATTCACCGCCCACATAGCAGCAGCCGTATAGCTCAACGGTTAGAAACTCCGACTGTTGTTTGGTCGATTGGGTTTCGATCCTGGCTTGAGGTAGTTGCTTGTCTAGCCGCACTGATGAGCTGTGAAACAGCGAAACGGTATTGTATGTGGATGACTATATATTTATATGTGTGTGTGTGTGTGTGTGTGTGACTAATACATTTATATGTAATTTAACAACTTGTGACATCGATTACATATAAATAACATGAAGTCCTCAATACTTCAATACTAGAGCTATAGTTTTCTTTCTATATACAACGTTAATTAATGCAATCTATATAATTATAAAACTCAGATTAGCTTCCTTGCTTGGGCGTTTAAACCATCCATCCGGTTTATGACATACGGTTTTAAAAATTTGTCTGCTTACCTATTTCATGGCCGCTCTGTCTTAAGTTCGATATTAAAAGCCACTGCTGCTATTCAAAAAGGTCAACAATATTTTTTTTGTTTTAACTTATTTTGATAACATTTTTTGGGTTTGTATTACTGTACACATAGATTCGAAAAAGTTGTCAAAAAACAAATATATAACAAATAAATGTTATCAAAGGCAAGATAAGTTACTTTTCTACCAAACTGGATATATTTTTCGTGTTTTTATTCAATGTAACATGTTTATTCAGCTCGAAAACCATACGGTGTTTACCGATGTATTGGAACATTCAAGATGGCATCTTATTCTCTCTTTAACACGGTAAGTGTGGGAAAAGATGTTATAAATAAAAAACCGGATAAAATACTGTTAAAAACTCGCTCAATATATGTTACCGTGACATAGGTTGACATATATTCGGCGGGTTTTTATTAGTATTTTGTATAGTTTTTTATTTTTAACACCTTTTTCCATACTTACGGTGTTAAATAGGGTGTGAGACGCCATCTTGAATTTTCCAATACATCGGTAAACACTGCATGTTTTTTGAGCTGAATAAATATGTTACATTGAATAAAAACACAAAAAATATATCCAGTTTGGTAGAAAAGTAACTTATCTTGCCTTTGATAACATTTATTTGTTATATATTTGTTTTTTGACAACTTTTTCGAATCTATGTGTACAGTAATACAAACCCATTTTCCTTACAAATAAATGTAATTTAACCCCCTTGAGTTAAAAAAAAAAAACTGATTTAAATATAAATATACAATATACAACTATTATCATATTTATAAGCATATTTACTGCTGTTGATTCTGATTGTTGTTTGTACAGCACATTTTGTTGTTGTTTTTTTTTTTATTACACTAAATTACCCTGGACGCAAAAAAGTACTATTTTCTAAAAAATAATGTACAACACATTTTTTTTTTACTACACTCTAAATTAAATAACACGTTTTTCAGTTTCCATAAAAAATGGCACGTAAAAAAATGGCACATAAAAAAATATTACATTTTGTGATTATAATGAAGTGGGTTGGCTTTGTTTGTTGTTGTTAAAATAGTAAATGACAAAATCTGTGTTTGAAATTAGTATTTCGGCAAAGAAATTGTGTGCGAAATGTCTGCCAGTATAGAGCTTAATTTTTTTGCTTTTGTACTTGTCCAATGAAAACATGCAACATAATATTGAGCAAGTAAGATTTTCACGTGTAGCAACGACATTCTTATGATTTAGTCAGGTTTATATATACATATATATATAATATATATATAATATACACATTATATACATCATATATATAATATATATATAATATACACATTATATACATCATATATATAATATACATATATTATATACATTATATACATCATATATATAATATACATATATTATATACATTATATACATCATATATATAATATACATATATTATATACATTATATACATCATATATATAATATATATATAATATACATATATTATATACATTATATATATAATATACATATATTATATACATTATATATATAATATACATATATTATATACATTATATATATAATATACATATATTATATACATTATATATATAATATACATATATTATATACATTATATATATAATATACATATATTATATACATTATATATATAATATACATATATTATATACATTATATATATAATATACATATATTATATACATTATATATATAATATACATATATTATATACATTATATATATAATATACATATATTATATACATTATATATATAATATACATATATTATATACATTATATATATAATATACATATATTATATACATTATATATATAATATACATATATTATATACATTATATATATAATATACATATATTATATACATTATATATATAATATACATATATTATATACATTATATATATAATATACATATATTATATACATTATATATATAATATACATATATTATATACATTATATATATAATATACATATATTATATACATTATATATATAATATACATATATTATATACATTATATATATAATATACATATATTATATACATTATATATATAATATACATATATTATATACATTATATATATAATATACATATATTATATACATTATATATATATTATACATATATTATATACATTATATATATAATATACATATATTATATACATTATATATATAATATACATATATTATATACATTATATATATAATATACATATATTATATACATTATATATATAATATACATATATTATATACATTATATATATAATATACATATATTATATACATTATATATATAATATACATATATTATATACATTATATATATAATATACATATATTATATACATTATATATATAATATACATATATTATATACATTATATATATAATATACATATATTATATACATTATATATATAATATACATATATTATATACATTATATATATAATATACATATATTATATACATTATATATATAATATACATATATTATATACATTATATATATAATATACATATATTATATACATATATATACATACACACATTGTTTAATATGTTCTTTATTTTTATAAAAGTTATTTTTTGTGTATCCCATTTTGTTTAAATGGTATAACATGTTTATATACCACAAACAACAAACAATTATACATAAGTATGTTTATACATGTATATACATATATGTGTGTGTGTGTATATATATATATATATATACACACACACACACACACACAACTACATATATAATCATACATACACATAACTATATATTTTATTATGATTGCGGTTATGTGTGAATAAAAACGTTTTTAAAACAAATTTGGTACATTAAATTATTATGTATGTGTTTATTATATGCATATATTTTTTTTTCAGGTGTATATGCACAGGTGTGGGCGTATATATGTGTCTGTGTGTATATATATATACATATATATATATACACATATATACACACACACACACACACACACAAACGTTGATTTTTTAGTTTTAATGACAATTTCATTATATAATAATATGCACTTGATCATAGTCCTTATGATTGAAGGTTCAAGCCCTGATACAGTCAGCTACACTGATGAGCCGGGCATACGACAAAACACATATCCATAGATAACTGTTTTATAAATAAAATAAATAATATATTTGTTTACGTCAAAAACCATGAGCGATCATTTTAAGAGATTACCTCCCCTGAACTTAATTTTCATTAAAAATAAAAAAGTAACAAGAAAGCAACCAACATAACTTCAAAAGCGATGAAATTTCTACTGAGGTGTTGTAACCTAACGGTATGCGCACTTGATCGTAGACCCTATGGTACAGTCAGCTGTGTCGATGAGCCACGGATACAGCGAAAATGTCTCCGTATATAACTATTATATATATCTCAGAAAATCTATATATCTATAAAAGTAAAAGTGTCTGTCTGTGTGTGTCTGTCTGTCTGTCTGTCTGTGTACATTTCCCTACGTAATATCTCTGTCAATTTTAAGCCTACAGACTCGAAATTTGATATACAGGGTACTGAGATTTGGGAAAATCGATGTGATCAGTTTTCGGGCAGAAATCTTGCAATTAAGGAGTCAAAGTTGAGCGATTTGACCTTTGAAAACTCTACCAAACCCCTCCTATAATTTTGGGTCTAAACACTTGAAATTTTAGATATAGATTCCTTGGACATGGATCTAACTTAATAACTTGATTTGAGCCCTAAAATACAAATTTTAAGGGGTCATAATAGGGGTCAAAGTTAAAAAAAATTGACCGTTTTATTTGTTTTTTTTTTTTTTTTTTTTTGCTCAGCATACACCTCAAAACACCCGGGCAACGCCGGGTACCCATGCTAGTATATACATATAAATATAGGTGCATAAAAATATTTGTGCATATATTTTTTATTACAAATTATTCAAGGTAAAAGTTCAAGGAGCAATAACACATAACAACAGGGTGTCCCAAAAGAAGCTGATGGTTAAAAAAAAAAATTCATAACTTTAACTTTTTATATTTTTCTTTTATTTTTTCAGATCCTCTAAAGTAACCCTTCCAAGGTCATCACGAGTCGTTACACTACCGAGGAGCGGATATTTATTGCAAAATCGTATTTTCAGTTAACTGAGTCAATATCAGAAATTCAAAGAGAATTTTGACGAAACTTCAACACAAGAATACAATAAAAGTTATGGTGGCTCGATTTCATGAACAAGGGTCTGTATGTGATCTCCCTAAATCTAGTAGACCCCGTACGGCGAGAAGTGATGAGAATCGTCAGAGATTAATTAGCAGAGAGTGTGGCTGAGGATCCATCCACATCAGTAAGAAGGAGATCAAGTCAAATTGGGATCTCTCGATCATCTCTTCACAGAATGCTTCATGAAGAGGGAAAATTTCCATATAAAATTCAATTGGTGCAAGAGCTTCAGCCAAACGATCCGGAAAAAAGGTTGAAATACATCATGCAATTCCAAGATTTGGCCAATAGGGATCCAAACTTTCTCAAAAACCTCATTATGTCCGACGAGGCCCATTTTCATCGGAATGGGTTCATGGTGTGGAGTAACGGTGGATGAGATTTTTAGAATTGGTGGACATTTGAGTAACATCATTTTTCATAACTAAAATTAGAATTTGTGAAAAACATGCCGTAGATTAAGTTGTGTAAATAAAATTAGAATAAGTACATTACTATATCTCAAAAATAATGGAGAGGTTCATCTATCTACATGTGGAAATTGGTAAGTATAATTTAAATATTGAGGAAACTAATAAAATTTAAAATCCGTCAGCTGCATCTGGGACATACATGAAAATTCAATATGACGTAATGAAAAAGTATAAAGGTATTTGCAGCTTCTCTTTCAATTTTCAGATTTTAATCATGTCAAATCACACTTCATTTCCTTCGGATGAAGTAATCAGAATTGGTGGATATTTGAGTAACATCATTTTTCATAACTAAAATTAGATCTCATGAAAAGCATGCCCTCGATTAAGTTGTGTAAATAAAATTAGAATAAGTAGACTATGATATCTTACTATATCTCAAAAAATCATGGAGAGGCTCATCTACCTACGTATGAAAATTGGTAAGCATAACTTAAATATCGAGGAAGTTAATCAAATTTAAAATCCGTCAGCTTCTTTTCGGACACCCTGTATAAGCAATCAAAAATACATATTAGAGAGTGTTATAGAGCAAGGAGTATTGCAGTCATAAAAAGCTCAATAGAGGTTATTGATAGAGCTAGGACAACAGCGTATTCTTTTCATTGTTCTGACTCTCGAGTGTATATCCCTTAATATCTTATATGTATTTATATAGTGATGTGGTTCTCGGTTGATTGTGTCTGTGTTGAATATATGTTCGAGAGTCAAAACAACGAAAAGAATATGCTGTTGTCATAGCGCTTGTTATTAACCTAGAGACATATATAGAAAAGGTGAGGGGTTTAATATTGCGAAATTATCAAGTTTACATAGGAGAAAACATAACAAAATCCAATTTTTTTTTTTTTCATGTACGATCGTTTCGGAGACAATGTTCTTTTATTTAATCGATATTTACAAATAAGAATAAAAGCATCGGGAAATAATTAAAATATTTCCGGAGATTGTCGTCTCCTCATCAGCATAAAATGTGGGGGTGGGGGAGAACAGCATTTTAGATTTTAAAGACAATGGTTACAAATACCGACGATATCTTTTAGATTTAAAAAAAAATATATTTTTACCAATAAATGGTTTGGACACTGAGACACCTTACATTTTTTCTATTTTTTTTTTTTTTAAAAGCAACATGAAAACACTATCTCACGAAGATTCAACAACTAAATCAACTTCGATAAGCTTGTTAAAAACTTTTGATATCTTTTACTCTCTCTCACCCCCCCCCCCTCCTCCACACCTTTTATGCTGATGAGGAGACGATGCTTTTATTTATTTATTTTTTTTTTTCTTTCGGTCCCACTCAAAGCCGGTCAGAGGATTAGTTAACCAAACCGTGGCGAGATGACAACAGCTATTAAAGGCGAGATGTAGTTGGCGGATTCGACATTCCTATCCCGTTGTGTGATTAACCTGACGAAGGCCAGAGGAATAATTGGCCGAAACGTTGTAAAAAGAACAATTCGAAGATGAAGACAACAATTGATGCCTACGTAAAAAAAAAAAAAATAAAAAATAAAAAAAAAATAGTTAAATAAAAAAATTAGACAAATTTATTCATCTCCAAAATAATTCCAAACTAATTCAATAATATAGCTCTTATTTTTATTTGTAAATATCGAATAAATAAAAAGATATTGTTTCCGAAACAACCATACATGAAAAAATTGGATTTTGTTATGTTCCCCCCGTGTAAGCTTGATAATTTCACAATTATTATTCCCTCGCCTTTCATATATATATATATATATATATATATATATATATATATATATATATATATGCAGGGTGACCCACTTAAAAGTAGCCCGATTCTCTCTAATCTTTCTCTTATCGACCAACTGACACCACAAGACAAAATGCAATTCTTTTTCCAACAAGATGGCGCTACATGCCACACGTCTCACGGATCACTAACACGAGTTCACAACATATTTATGGAAGAGAGAACAATAAGCAAAGGATTATGGCCACCACGTTCCGCGGACTTGTCATCATGTGATTTTTATATTTGGGGACTTTAAAACAAAAAGTTTATGCAAATAATCCTCACAATCTAGACCAACTAAAGGAGAACATTACCAACGCTATCGGGAGAATCACCAGAGAAGATCTACAGGCAGTATCTGCAAACATTGTTAAACGTGCACAGAAATGCATAAATGTCAACGGGAAGCACTTTCACCATTTTTTATAACATTAAAGGTAATTTAAACAATAAAAGAATGTTCCTCATCTCTACTACATTTTTCTGGGCTACTTTTAAGTGGGCTCCTCTGTGTGTGTGCGTGCATAAATATATATATATATATATATATATATATGATATTATACTAAATCCTATGAGCAAATTTGTATTATATTACCATTATTTTTAGAATGGAAAAGAGTGAATAAAACCTAATCACTGGAATGTAACATATTCTTTGCATATATATATTTATATATACATATTGAACATATAAAATTAAAAATGTTTAAAATTCAACGCTATTTTTTTTTATTCATATATATATATATATATATATATATATATATATATATAAGAATAAAAAAGAATGCAAAAAGTATAAAAGCTTATAACTTTTCTTTATTCGTTTTTAATTGGTGACGTGCAGGAATACAAAATAATAATATTATGAAAAAAAATTAAAAAACTTTTTTCATAAGTACATAATTTTCGACCGATCCTTCAGTCTTCATCGGTGTAGTGAAAGTATGAGGATGCACGGGGAAAAGGGGAATGGAAAAGGAACATATATATATATATATATATAAAATCAGTAAATATATACATACATCACTAATCAGTAAGCAAATCTATATCAATAATCAATGTGTGTGTACATTATATATATATATATATATATATATATATATACATATAAAAAGATTTTTTGTGGTATAAAAGGTAATAAGCTAATAATAGCTTGGAATAAAATATCCGGAATCATGCCGAGTTGGGAAACCAATAATTGTTTAAGAGGAAAGCGAAAATTCGTTAATAAAAACGATTTAAGAGCAAATTTATATATTTATTAAAAAAAAAAAATTTTTTTTTTTTAATTTAAAAAAAATAAAATAAAACTCGAGACGTCTTTCAACCGATATATTGTCAAGAGAAAACATCGGCGGTTATGATTAAAAAAAACAAAACTTTTTCTTGCTTTAAATCGTTAATTTATGAATATATAAATTTACTCTTAAATCGTTTTCATTCATGAATTTTCGCATCTCTCTTAAACAATTATTGGTTTCCCAGCTTTGCCTGACTCCGGATATCTTGTTTAAAAATATTTTATCATTAAATATTTACATCTACAAACTTATGTTTTTAATAAAAATTGTTTTTTTTTTTTCATATGCCCTAAATAATATAAAATCATAATTTTGTTGATTGAAATCTATAAATTATTTTAATTCACTATATAAATATATAAATAGCTCTGCTTGATCTAAATTATATTACCACTATTTTTAAAATGGAAAAGAGTGAATAAAACCTAATCACTGGAATGTAGCATATTCTTTGCATTTATATATATATATATATATATATATAAATCAGTAAATATATACATACATCACTAATCATTAAGCAAATCTATATCAATAATCAATGTGTGTGTACATTATATATATATATATATATATATACATACACATATATAAAAAGATTTTTTATGGTATAAAAGGTATAAAAGATAATAAGCTTTGAATAAAAATTGTTTTTTTTTCATATGCCCTAAATAATATAAAATCATAATTTTGTTGATTGAAATCTATAAATTATTTTAATTCACTATATAAATATATAAATAGCTCTGCTTGATCTAAATATTACAACATTAAACTGAGTTGATATATGCAACATTTTTAGCTTATATTAAGGTGTACTCATTTGTGTACTGCCTGAGTCTCTGAATTTTACTTAGCTATTTCTAATACGTATATATATATATATATTTAAATAAGGGAGTAGTCACCAACAATGTGTATTTTTTAACATTATTTTATTATTCCGTGTCTTGGTTTTTCATTGAGAATTATGTTTGGATCATTGTAATAATGTTTTTAAGTATCCAAGAATCCAAAAAATAAATATCAAAATAGAATACCTACCCTAACTTCAGAAGAGCCAGTCCCCCCCCCCCACTCGGACCACAGCTGCCTTCCTAAGAAAGCAAATAACCCCAAAATACTATAAAACAATATACACATTCCCAAACCAATAAAAGCAAACACACACACACACACACACACGCGCGCGCGCACACACACCCCCTAGCCCACCCTAAAGGAAAAGAAAAACACATTAGCAGAAAGAGATAGCGACTGACTACAGCGAGGTCAAAGGTCTCCCTGGACAAACCAAAAAAAAAGTAATAAACATTCAGCATACCAATGTATAATAAACACTTACAAGCCTCCACCCCTTGGAAAAACTTCAAAAAAAACTTCAAACTAACTAGAAAATCGCCATTTTTACACATTTGAAAATAACATCAGACCGTCTGAAACGTACGTAAACGATTTCAATGACTTAAAAACATTATTACAATGATCCAAACATAATTCTCAATGAAAAACTAAGACACGGAATAATAAAATAATGTTAAAAAATACACATTATTGGTGACTACTCCCTTATTTTAATATACATCTTTCTTTCGTTGGAATTTATTAACACATTTTATATATATATATATATATATATATATATGAAATAAAATGGAGGTTGAAGGACCTGGATACTCAACGTTTCGCCCGATTTATGAAGCCCGCATAAATCGGGCGAAACGTTGAGTATCCAGGTCCTTCAACCTCCATTTTATTTCATATCGTCGGATTTAATCCAGCTCAACAATCATATATATATATATATATATTATACGTATACGCATATATTAACTAGTGTTGCGACGATTAATTGGAATCAGGAATCAAGGGAAAACCAACTTTTGGGGGAGTATCGGAATCGGTATCAGAAAAATATGTGCCAAAAACGATTCTTTTAATTTTCTTGTTTATTTGATTTTGTTTAAAACAAAATCTTCCACTGCTGGAAT
>NC_136525.1:2955425-3202925 GCF_053919585.1 Euprymna scolopes
TTAAACATGTTTTTAACTCTTTTTCAATGTGTATTTTAACATGTTTTATTAACTACTTGTTCTTTATATATATATATATATATATATATATATATATATATATCTTATCATCATCATCAGATGCGCATCGGCTGAAGATAGCTTGATATGGGTATCTAAAACAGAGCCCTATTATCAGGTTTGAAATTAACAATACCAATTACTTATCTGAAGAGATGGTAGACATCGAAATCCTATAGGATCAGGAATTAAAATATTTCTAATGCATTCTTTGTCTTACATAGAATAATAAAAATCTTTGATATGAAACTCAAACATTTCACGTCATAATTTTTTTTAAAAATTCATTTAATCACAAAATATATATATATCTATATATCTATAAAAGTGAACGTGTCTGTCTGTGTGTCTGTCTGTGTACATTTCCCTACGCAATAACTCTGTCAATTTTTAGTCTATAGACTCGAAATTTGAAATACCGGGTACTGAGATTTGGGAAAATCGATGTGACGGGTGTCAGCCAGAAATTTGGCTGTTAAGGGGTCAAATTTCAACGATTTGACCTTTAAGAACTCTACCAAACTCCTCCGACAATTTTGGGTCTAGACACTTGAAATTTTAGATATAGGTTCCTTGAAGCTGGATCTTAACTTAATAAAGTGATTTGAGCCCGAAACTATAAATGTTAAGGGGTCATAATAGGGGTCAAAGTTTTAAAAAATTAACCATTTTTTTTGTTTTTTTGCTTTTTTTGCACAGCGTACACCTCCAAACACCCGAGCAACGCCGGGCACCCCTGCTAGTATATATATATATATATATATAAGAGGATGAGAACAATAATTCAAATAATGTGGATATAGTATTAGTTTTAGTGGAAAGAAAGATTATTGAGAAGCTTGTTTGTTTGTTTATTTGTTTGTTTTACGGCATATCAACTCTTTTCAGGTTATTTAATGCCGAATCCAGTTATTTTGAAGAACAATTTTTTAATAGAGTATATTTGTTTTTTTAAGTTGGTTTCTATTCAACCCATAGTTTGGACCCTAACAGGTACTACCACTCCGGGTCAGAGTGGACCTGGGAGCAATGGCAATCAAAGGGTGGCTCTACACTCCCCAAAGCCCGCAAGCTGGGGCCTCACCATCGGATATAGTTTAAGATCATATCCAAGACCTTATTGGGAGGTGGGGGTGGGGGCAATTTATTATCCTACGTCCGTATAGTGCACAAGTCATTGATCAAAAATAGGTTCCCAAATTTAAATTATATCATCAGAAATATATTTTTAAATATTACAGAACAAAGGAAATTCGCAAGAGTGGAGGGGGGGGGTTAAATAAGAATATATAAGCGTAAAAGAAAGAAGAAAAAGAAAAAGGAAAATGATTATATTAGATGTGAGAGGAAGGAAGTGGCGTATACGATTCGTTCACCTCTTTGAAAGTATACTGGTTACTGATCGAAAAAAAGGGGGGGGGGTCTATAAATTTTAATTTCACCATCATAAAAATATTTTTTATTTTTTTTTTAAATATTACAGATAAAAAAATGGCAAAGAAAATTAAATAAAGAAAAGAAAAATTAAAACAATAAAAAACAAAAAAATAAAACCCGAAGATAACAAAATAAAAATAAAAAATTGCTTGAGAGTTATTGATATCAAAATTTCAGATAAAGAAAATTTTTTAGATTGCAAATCCAGAATTCGATCAAATACAAAAAACCAAAACATCTTTATGATGTACGAAAATGTCATATTCCAAAAGTCATGTAATTTGATAAAGCATTTTTTTTTTTGTTTTTTTTTACTAAGAAAATCAAATTGTATAATAAAGTCCTGATTCGCTAAATTTAATAAAGGGGGGAAACAATTCAAACAACTAAGATATTAAAAGCTTAAGATAAAATTGACAAATCATTTTTTTTTAAATATATCGTTTTAAGCAAAAACAACAGTACTTATTTAATTGGCATGTCGAAAATAGTAATATATCCAAAAATTACGAAAATTCATTGAATAGAACAACTACTATTGTGTTTTTAGTAAAAAAAAAAAAAGTCTAAACAAATATTGCAGCCATGACACAAGTAATCTAAAATAACTTGGAGTTATGTCCCTTGTGTGTAGACTCCTACTGTCTAAAAATTACTTTTAACTATAAAATAACTTTCTACTCAGTGATTTTTCATAATTTTTATAATATATTACTATTTGACATAGCAGTACAGTATGTAATCTTGTTTTTGCTTAAAACAAGATATTTTAACAAGCAATAATAGCTACAATACATGATTGAAAATATATAACATTCTATATGAAAAAAAAAAAACATTTATGGGATTTTAGGAATATGACATTTTTATTCCGTGACGGACACTTACATCCAAATTTTTTCTGTATTTTTGTTTCAAAATCAAGTTCTGTGCGTCTTTGTCTACTTTCTTCATCAGCTGACCATTCTACTTCATGATGAATGCCCTGGAAAAGTTCCTTCTGATTAATGCATACCAATTTTAAAATAAGCAAACTAACTTTTTTTTTGAGAATAGAATGTTTTTAAACTGGTAAAAATTAACCAGAAGGAACCTTTCCTGGGCATTAATCTTGAATACAAACGATTAGTAAGTAGACGTAAACAAATGGAACTTGATTTTAAACATTTTTTTTTTTTTAAATTACATTAAATTCGGAATAAGAAAAAAAAATTTGAAAATAAATTTTTTTTTGTTTAAATCAGAAAAAAAAATTTTTTTTTAAATCAGATAAAAAAAAAAATCAAGAAAAAATATGTAGACAAGAAAAATTATTTAAAAAAAATTTTTTTTTAAATAAAGAAAAAATAAATATATGTAAACAAAAAAAATTTTTAATTTTTTAAAAATCAAGAAAAAATAGATATATGTAGACAACAAAAAAAAATTTTTTTAATTTTAAAAAAAATCAAGAAAAAATAAATATGTAGACAAAAAAAATTAATTAAAAAATTTAAAAAAAAAAGAAAGAAAAAATAAATATATGTAGACAAAAAAAAATCAAGAAAAAATAAATATGTAGACAACAAAAAAAAAATTAAAAAAAAATCACGAAAAAATAAATATGTAGACAACAAAAAAAAATTTTTTAAATTTAAAAAAAAAAAAAAAAAAAAAAAAAAATCAAGAAAAAATAAATATGTAGACAAAAAAAAAAAAAATTATTTAAAAAAAAAAAAAAAAAAAAAAAAACTTCAGTAATTTTTATCATAACTCATCCTTGCCTTCAAAATTGTCCGCATGATCATTATTAACAACCAAAATATTTTCAGCGTCACTACCCACCGGGATTTTCTCATCGACTTCATCACCTGTTTCAGTCTGCGTGTACTGTTCAGCTTCCTCCTCCCCTAACGAAAACGACTTAAAATTTTCAAAATTCTCAACATTTCTGTTAGCATCGTCTTTTTCTTCCGCCTCCTCAGACATGTGTGTCCTTTTTGTGCTATCAATAGAAACACCCTGATCGCTTTCCGATAAAACCTTGTCATGGTCCGCAGTCAAATCTCTGCCCTCGGAACTGCTAACGGTACTATCTACATTTTCACTAGCAGAGTCTTCCTCGACTTTTATAAGAGAGTCGGGTTCCACATTTTGTCCCTCCTCTCGGCTGCCGACTCCGACACCTGTCTCTGCCTCCACTTCCGACATTTTATCGGTGGCACCTTTCTCCGGCAGATCGTCTTTCATGATTATCAACTCGAAGGCCAGCTGGTCAAGCACGACCTTTTCGTTGGCATCGAGTTTTCCAAAATTAAAATAAGCCGCCTCGAGAACCCGCGTGATGGCTCTCAAGTATTGGCTTTGCGAATCCAACTGCGGAAAGTTTGTCCGCTCTCTTAGCAACGAGACAAGCTCAACGTAGATCTGGTTGAGCTTCGGCTTGTTGCGCGACGGTTCTTTCTTCGAGAGATGATCAAAATGGAATGCAAGACGTTTGGTGCCATCTGGAAGCAAATCTAAGTGGATGACCGAGTTTTGTTTTGACTTGGATGATGTGGCCGCCGACTCTGACGGCGATGAAGATGACGAAGATAACGAAACGATGCTGATTTCCATATATACATTATTAGACCCGACGAGGATGAAATAGTTGCCATTCTGGTTTTCGAGCAGCAAGAGCTCCCGCTTAGCACTGTATGGCTTTCTATCCATAGCTGGCTGGTAGAGGAATTCTTCCGGCTTTAAAGCTCGGGCTGGAGTTTGGAACGACTGGATGGTTTTCAAGTGCTGGAAAGTCTTTCGGGGACGATTGGTGGTAACAACAGGGGTAGTTTTTGGTGGAGCCTCAGTAGTAGTTTTCGTCTGGGAAGCTATCATGAAAAAGAAAAAAAATGAAATGTTAAGTTTCTTCATACGATTTTGAAATTAGGATTGATTATTCATATTTGGATTCTTCAGACTATTGTTCTCATCTTGGATGTTATTTTCACAATATTGTATTGTTATATATTAAAGTGGATAACTCCCGGGTTTCAGTTAGGAACGAAGTAATTAGGATCGAATATTCTTATTGAAGGAGAATGTTGGAATCGAACGCAGTTGTTAAAAGTTAAAATTAATATATTTTTATAAAATTAAATGGTAGTTTGCTTGAAGCATTACTGGCGAAGGAACATATGGAAGTTTTAAAAGCCAAAAGCAATGTGGAAAGGACCGGAATCACAAGAGTAAAGAAAAGAAAGACAAACATTTTTATAACAAAAAATAAATAAATAAAATTATCCCCCCAGCTACCTACGTTTTAACTAGTCACATCTTACTGCGGTCCTAACCTCTATCCGCAGTCCTGTCCTCTTCCGCCATCTTGAATATACTTTTGTTTTCTTTTTGAAAAGGAGGAGGTATTTTCTCCCGAAATTAATCCATACCACCAATGGACTTTATATACACCAGACATACCAACAACTTGTTTACAAATTAATTATATAACGAGGTGAGGAATGATAAATGAATAAACAGTTAGACATTTCTCTACTTTAACATACTCGTCTATTTGTTTGTTTTTCTTTTCTTTACTCTTGTGATTCCGATCCTTTCCGCATTGCTTTTGGCTTTTAAAACTTCCATACACATTTTTATAAGTTAGAGATACGATTCCAGGAATGCAGTGAATTATCCATTGTAACGAGGAATAATAAAACAATAGAAATAAAGAAAAAAGTTTGGGACTCGTGTTGCCAGGACACATGTTGGAAGCATGTGCATGGTATTCACATGTCTGGCCTGCATGTGCTGACATCACAATTAAGTATAGAATCAATATATACACCTAAGTTAGACTAGAAGAAACAGTCAGAACAAGCCACGCGTGCGTGGTCCCCTTTGGTGCTGCATGTGAGATGACGCCACAAAAAATAGTTCAGAAATGATGAATGTCAGAAGTGTGAAGGGCCAACCTTGCCTTCACATTTTCGCCAAGTTTCAGAAAAATCTAATGGATGGGGCAAAAGTTATGAGGGTAAAAAGTGTAATTTTTTTTTGAATTTTGGGGCATTTGTGACTCCTTTTGAGCTCCTGAGAATGCAGAATCTCAGTGAAAATGGACAAACGATGCAGTTTCAGGTCTTAACACATGTATATTTGAGTTGACCACCGTAAAAAAAACGACTATATAGTCAGACATATCAAGTTTTTGTTGAGAAATATGAAAAAAGAGCCACAAAAAGCGGCATTTTTAGCACAAAGTCCCCGGGGTAGCAAACCAGAATTTTGTCAGGGTCACCCATACTTGATTTATATTGAGAACAATGGGCTCCACATTTTGGCCAAGTTTCGGAAAAATTTAATGGATGGAACAAAAGTTATGGGCAAAATGTGTCATTTTTGACTATTTTTGGGGCATTTTTTTTACCTCTTTTGAGCCCCTGAGGATGCAATGGGAATTTTCGCAAAAAAATTTTTTTTTTACTGTGTACATCTATTTAGTGGAATGCAATTTGTGGCAAAATTTCAGGAAAAACTAATGAACGGTTATCTGGCAATCGTCCGGAATAACAGACGGACGCCAATGAAAAACAGGCCCCTCTCCGATAAATCGAGGGACCAATAAAGAATATTCACAGAAGAAATTTTGGGACTTGTGTTGCCCCCAGGATACGTGTTGGAAGCATGCGCATGGAATTCACATGTCTGGTCCTGACGTCACAAAGAAATATAGAATCAATATAAACATTTAAGTTAGACTAAAACAGTCAGTCAGAAAAAGACAGTCCGAGAGAGTCCGATAGAGTGGACCGGGGAGACTGACAGAAACTCCTTAGGAAGTGAAAGTGAGGAAAAGACAACAATGTAGCAGTGTTAGCAAGCGTCGAATTCCAATCACTAGCTGGATGAATAAGTGTCTTATATTTGTTATGTAAGCCTTTCAACCGCAAGGTAATGTGCCTTTGTCTTCTACGACTTGCATAATGAACTTTGTATGTCAATCCCTTCCAAAGGTTGACTGTATCCACCTCTTTGATAATTCATCTTCATCTCGCAATGACACACAGCGATTTGGTGACACGTATATACAAACGTATACACACACACACAATTACACAAACTTTGAATATACTCATCTAGAACCCCCCCCCACGCACTTTACGTACATTCTATATGGACTCCTCCAACATAACAATATCTTGTCAAACTCAAATCTTTCTGCACAAACACTAGAATCTTTCTGTCAAATTATTGAATGAAAAAATTTTAAAAAGAATCCTTTATTTAATCCACCGGGGGTTAGGGTTGGGGTTAGGGTTAGGGTTGGGGTTAGGGTTAGGGTTAGGGGGTAGACGTCATATGTGATCTGCAATTGTGTTTTTGGAGCCACCCATACTGAGGATTGAACCTTCAACCTACAGGAATGTAACTTTTATAACTGAATTTTACCCAATACTCTATCCATTACACCATGGGTCCTTGCAGATAGTTTGGTAGAAAGATTCCCAGTGTTCGACAAAATATACACCTGTAGAATTTTGGAGGTTACATCGACTGAAACGCTGTGAAAATAACATTCAAGATGAGAACTGTAGTCCGAAGAATCCAAATAATAAAAATTTTTAACTTTTCTTTCACAAAAACTGTACAAATTGAAAAGTTGACGCAAAGAACAATCTGTTCTTTTCATTTTGCCAAAATTTACAGTACATGTCGGAAAACATAACGATTGGAAAAATTTCCGATAAGATGTTTGCAAATAGTTAGGAATCCCTAAGAGATAATCAAAAAAAAAAATACCTCCTAACCTTAACAGAAAAAAAATTGTAAAAACAACTCCTAACCTTAACAGAAAAAAATTGTAAAAACAACTCCTAACCTTAACAGAAAAAAATTGTAAAAACAACTCCTAACCTTAACAGAAAAAAATTGTAAAAACAACTCCTAACCTTAACAGAAAAAAATTGTAAAAACAACTCCTAACCTTAACAGAAAAAAATTGTAAAAACAACTCCTAACCTTAACAGAAAAAAATTGTAAAAACAACTCCTAACCTTAACAGAAAAAAATTGTAAAAACAACTCCTAACCTTAACAGAAAAAAATTTGTAAAAAATAAAACATAACTTTAACAGAAAAGAATAGTAAAAAAAAAAAATAAAAATATTTTGTAACCTTGATAGAAAAAACTGTAAAAAAAAATTACCTCCTAAACTTAACAGAAAATAGTAAGAAAAAAAAAATACTCTTTGACGTAAACAGAAAAAAATATTTTTAAAAAATTGTCTCACGAGTTGTACAGCAACGCATCTCTGATCTTCCTCATTGAACACTGTGTCACTTTCCAACACGATAGAAGGCTCCTATCGCTCTTGGGGTTTGTTTACAACTAACCAACTAGCAGATGGTCTGCCACAAAAAAAGAAAACCGCTTTCCATCAAACGGAAATGGAATCATGTTATCTTTTCGAGTGCGACACTTTTATTGTTCTACCCTGTACTCAAGTGTACGGCGCAATCACATTGACACACCGATTCTCACCAGATCATCAACGTTAAGCAACTTGAGCCTGGCCAGTACCAGATGGGTGACCATTTAGGAAGACTAGGTGCTGTATGTACCTTCTGGGAAGGTTGGGCGTGGGGCCAGCACCCTCACCCTATAAAAAGAACTCCTCGCTACAAAAACATCTACAAAAGTTGTAGATGGCCGATGCCCCTTCAGGGTCTCAAGGGCTACGGAACGGACCCTGTACTCAACATTGTTGTTTTTCTTTAAAATTACAATAAATGTTACATAACATGTTTTCTTTTTTTTCTAACGTTTGAAAATTTGATAAGCACTCAGCATATCCCGGCAGTTTACATAAACTGCCGTAATATACCAAAGCAACATCCACGGAAAAAAACAGGTCGTTTTCCGCATAAGTACCGGAATATTTACCATATTATCGGATTGTATTTACACTCGTTTTTTTCATTTTATGACGGACACACGCGCACAAACAATCAGAGATGCACCTCCGCTATTCCTTACCTGAAGGCCGTGGATCAAGTGCCACCAAGACAGCCATATCGTAATTTTCACTGAGGGTTTCCAGCAGCTTTTGGCCTTCTTTGTGGAAAAGGAAGACAAGTGGGATGTTGACATCACGGTGGCCATCCCCCGACATGGCAAACAGAGGGGAGGTTTCACTGCTGCTTCCAGGATTGTGGTCTACAATGAAAAACAGAAAAATATGGACAAAATTAATAGAAACAAGTCAAGCATGTATGGTTCCCCCGTGAGTTCACAGCGAACGAGGCATAAAAACAAAATGACTAAGTTCAGCATTAATCCCCCCCCCCTCATCATTTAGCCCCAAAAGTTCCCAGGGGATGTCAAATCCAGGTGAAAATTAACAAACAGTGCAGTTTTAGGCCTTAACATATGTACATATGAGTTCTGCACCATGCAAAAAAAAAAAAAGAAATGACTAAGTCCATTATTTGCCCCCCCCCCTTTCATTTAGCCCCAAAAACACCCAAGTCCTTAACATATTTAAATTTGAGTTCAGAACCATGCAAAACTGCTAAGTAGACAAACACAAAAAATTTAGACAAATATGGTAAAAAACGTCCTAAAAAATGAGCTCCTGAGGCACACTCAAGTGCTATCGCGAAGTATAGACAAACAAAATTATATAGAAATCAGTTAGGTACAATTTTATAAAAACCCAAAGCATCAATTTTTTTTTAATAAGCACAGAAGTGTTAATTTTAGCCATTTTAACCCGAAAGGCACCCCCTGGGGGGAGGGCACCAGAGTTTTCCCAGAAAATCTGTTCTGTTACTTTTTTTACTCATATCATGTTTAATGTTTGTGCAAAATTTCAAAAAATTCCAAGGCGTAGTTATTGAGAAAAATGCGGACAGGCGAACGGGCAAGGGAGAATTTACAGGTCCACCCTCCTTTTGTCAGGGGTGGGAGGGGGGGAGGATTAAAAAATAGATGTTTCTATAATGCGAGCAGGGTTACCCGATGTTGTCCAGAGTAAAAACTTCTTTCTCTGTTTCACCTTACTTTGTTTTTGTCCTCCCTTGAACTTATTCCATCCATTTTCAATTCTTACAATAACACAGGTAGCACCTGCTCCACCCTGTGCTACCTGTAACGAAACTTGTTGGTAACATTAATAACTTTCCCCTCTTTTAATTCACGTTCACCCCTAACAAGGCATATCACCACTTGGACGTAAGGGGATACTATTTGGGGTCATACCTAGGAAAGATTAACAAGATGTTGGTTTACGTTAAATTTCTGCATATCAGTTCAGCCAGGGAAGCAAATAGCAGAAAGGGAACTCCAAAGTCTAGCTGTTCAAGGGAAGAAACTATTAGAGTAGAAAGATTTCTGGCATTTAGGGATCTCAACAGTGAAGGGGTGTGATTTTGTTGCTAACAAAACTTGTTGATAATCTTTTCCACATCTGAGTTCTCATCCGTCACACTAATTGGGTATCCTTTCTCAACCAGTAATTACATGTGTATCCAAAAGTGACAAATATTTTTTTTTTCTTTGCGACTGTACCAGACGGCGTGGGGGCCTGAGAGAGGTTTTTAACTTTAACGAGCATCGTCTGAACATAACTGCGGTATTACACATTGTCTTACACTCCTTGCTTTCAACCTACCAGTACTTCCACTGCACTTCTCATGTACCCAAAAGTGACAAATGTAAATTTCTATAGCAGTCAAATATTTAAGTGTACCATTTCCTTCTGATGTAAATAGACAGGTATAGCTGAATAAGTCCAAGCAGGAGGTAATGTAGCAGTTATGTTTTTTGATGTAAACAAAGCTGTTTTACCACTAAGTAATTGGTCAAGATTTGATCAATTAATGTGATTTTTGGAATATGATATTTTCGATCCTTGACGTGCATGTTCATCAGATGTGTGTGTGTGTGTGTGTGTGTGTGTACGAGTGCACATGTGTGTAAAAGAGATAACACATAAAATCATCAGCTAAACTTTTATGCTGCAGAGATTTTGTGTTTGTGTGTCTACGTGTGTGTGTGTGTATACGAGTGTGCATTTGTGTGTGCGTGTACATCAAAGATTTTTCTGTATTCTTATTAAAACTTCTGTTCCACTCTTTGTTTTTTTATCTCCCTTAAACTTACTCCATCCATTCCTAACTCTTGCAATCACATTAACACCTACTCCACCCTGTGCTCCAATTGTTTCACCAAGATAATAAATCTTATTTATTTCGGACTATTATTCTCATCTTTATTAGTTGTTGCTTCATGATGTTTCGGCCAACTATTCCTCTGGCCTTCGTCAGGTGGTAACCGCGACGGATAGGAATTTCGAATCTCCTAACTGCATTCTCAGCCATCACTGCTATCCGTAGTTGTTGTCGCCTCACCACGTTTTGGCCAAGTAAACCTCTGGCCAGCTTTGGATGGGATTGAAACCGCTACTTTCAGACAATGTTCATCTGGAACTGTAGAGATTCAATGTCTCTATCAACTGCGTCATGGGCCCCGAAGGGCGATCAAGGTTAGATTCTTTGATCTTATAAATCCACGTTTATTTAAAGAATCCAACCTTGATCGTCCTTCGGGGCCCATGATGCAGTTGATAGAGACGTTGAATCTCTACAGTTCCAGATGAACATTGTCTGAAGGTAGCGGTTTCAATCCCATCCAAAGCTGGCCAGAGGTTTACTTGGCCAAAACGTGGTGAGGCGACAACAACTACGGATGGCAGTGATGGCTGAGAATGCAGTTAGGAGATTCGAAGTTCCTATCCGTCGCGGTTACCACCTGACGAAGGCCAGAGGAATAGTTGGCCGAAACATCATGAAGCAACAACTAATAAAGATGAGAATAATAGTCCGCAATAAAAAAATAAATAACGAATTCCAATTACAATAATAATAATCTTGTTGGTAACATCGATAGCTTTGCCATCCAAGTATATTTTCCCCACATCTGAATTCTCATTTATCTCCAGCGTATACTATTATTCCTGATATTCATAAACGACTTCCCTGATAAAATTGTATCGGAGATGGGTATATTTGCCGATGACACCACTCTCTATAACAGATACGAGGGGAAAACAAATGAACACATATCCAAGGAAATGGCAGAAACACTAGAGGATGACCTCCAATCTGCAGTGGAATAGGGACAAAAATGGATGGTCACATTCAATGCTGCTAAGACTAAGCTTGTTTCCTTCAATAACTACAAGAAACCTTCTCTACCACCAATAGCAATGGCCAAGAATACATTGACTGAAAGTACTTCTTTTAAACTCCTCAGCCTAACATTTACAAGGAATATGAACTGGAATAGATACATTGAGAGCATTGCCAAGGCTGCTGCAAGGAAGGTTGGCTCCCTCTACCGTGCTAGAAAACTACTTACGCCTGACAGTATCCTATACCTCTACAAGGCCACCATTCGCCCATGTATGGAGTACTGTTGTCACATCTGGGCTGGTGCATCTGCTGCTTGTCTCTCGCTCCTGGACAGGGTTCAAAAGAGAGTCGCCAACCTGATAGGTCCTGAACTGTCATCTAGGCTTCAGCCTCATCAACGAGATGTTGCATCCCTCTGCCTGTTCTACAAATACTTTAATGGTGAATCACTTGTACCTCCCCAACGTAACTACCCCCCAACACGCTACTGATTCTCATCCCTTTACAGTAGAGATCCATAGGTGCAAGAAAGCCTTTTACTCCAATAGTTTCTTCCCCAGAACTGCGAGTCTTTGGAACTCCCTTCCGGGATTCTGCTTTCCCAACTGCACTGATATGCAGAAGTTCAAGTGTAATGTTAACAAATATCTTTCTACTCATATCCCTTCATAATGGCCCCGCTAATTAAGTCCCTGATAGTAGCCCCTGCTTCAAAGTGGCACTGTGCATTGTTTGGGGTGAAAATTGAATAAAAGAAATAATAAAAACCTTAAAAAAATACGACCACATGTAATTTTTTTAATTATGCAAATGGTCATTCTTATAAATCGGTCGAAATTGTGCAAGAAAGTTCCATAGTCATTTCCGATCATCTGTTCTTTTGATTTTTTTTTTTTTTTTGCAAGTACTTTCAACTGATTTTCGTCAGTCGTCTTAAGGCAGTTTTTCATTATTGTTTTCTTTAAAATTTGGATGCTTTTATATGCTGCAGTTAAAATTACATTTAAATTTCTTGAAAATGTAAAAAAAAAAAAAAAAAATGTTTTAACGTGTTAAGAATATGGCTAAAATAAATGTAAATGGTTTAAAAACGTGATTTACAAAATGGTATGACATTTACATTTTTTGTTTCATTTATTAATTTATAAATCAAAATTACAACATATATATATATATATATATATATATCTGTAATATAAAGCTGAATGTCTGTGTGTGTGGGTTTGTGTCTGGTCACGAATATATATATATAAAGATGAACGTCTGTGTGTGTGTGCCTGGTCACGAATAGGCTCCTATATGGTTGACTATTATAGAAAACTAATCACATAATGATAGATGTATCGAGACACAGGAATGGGTATGTTTGATCTGGCAGAACGGTAGTTCATTTAAATTGTGGGGTCTGCGTTCACGCCTGGTCCACAAAGTATGGAAATTAAAAATTTTAAAATAAAAAAAAAAAAACGTTTACAAGTGTTTTTGATATAGATGTACATAATAATACTTTGATAAGTATGTTTTAACTTAAATAGGGATGGTATAATAAAATTGTAGGGTCTGCGTTCGCGCCTACCCTCCATAGAATGGAAAAAGGCAAAAACTTTAATAAATACTTTTCATATCTATCTGCGTAAGTATACTTTGATAATTATGTTTCAGTTTGAAGAAATATGGTATAATAAAATTATGGGGTGTTCGTTCGCGCCTGACCTCCATAGAATGGAAATATGTCACAAAGTTTAACAAGGTTTTTTAATATAGATCCACAGAATATTGTGATAAGTGTTTCAGTGTGAACAGGTATGGTATAAAAATTATGGAGTTTATCTATTTTATTTTTACTTTCATCATATTTTGCTTTGGTTTTAAGACCACCAAATTCGAAGCTATCTCTTTACAACCCTTCCTTTTCGTAACCTATCATACTTTCATAAATCAGAGTCCATTTTCTATCGGTTGTTTTTGAACACAGTCAACGATGGGTACTTTTGCTAGTATATATATATAGATATACATATGTGCACATACACACACACACATCATAAATATATATGTATATATATATATATATGAACAAATGATTAATAAAATATGTTAAAAGACATCTTAAAAAAGAGTTAAAAACATATTTAATTTTAAAAAAGGAAACACAAGATAAGTGGATAGTCCTTAATCCGCGGAGTTTCAAAGAAATACTCTCCTTCTCATCAGAGGGCAGGAATTAGCAAAATGCAGGATCGGATTTTGCATATAAAAGTATTTACTGAAACTACAAGTAAGTCACAGATCTTACTTGGTTAAAGAAAAAAGGGTTAGGTAAGGGGAACAGGAGGCAAAAGAAAAATGATAAAAAGATTTCACATGAATGGATAATCCGGTGAAGGGTAAAAATCCAAAAATGGTAAAATCCAAAACGGTCGAATTTAAAATTTCAATCCACTGGGTAAATTCCAAATGGTCCAAAATAATCCAAAAAGCAGAGTTCCTTGGAAAAAAGCGCAAATGGAATGAATTCCAAATCATTAAAAGAAAAGCACTGGAGAGAATATTTAAAAACACGTCTGTCAAGGCTGGATGAATTAAAAAAAATTATATATATATATATATATATATATATATATATATATATATATATATTGGATGGTTATGTATTCAGGCACTTTAAAATGTTATTACGGTTTTCAAAATTTAAATTGCTATGTTTGGCTATTTGGCTATTTTATACAGTGCTTCCAGTATTTTTAGTTTTTTTACGTTTGGATCAATATGAATGATTTTCTTGTTTTCAACTAGGATTTTTCTAAATTGAGAATGTGGGCAGCCATGTTGTTTTAGGTGTTGGCAAAACAAGCTCGTCTCTGAAAGGTGTAGGGTTAATCGTTTGGACAATATATATTAATTAGGTTGAATTCTGGACAAAAACACAACATTTAAAACAATAACATACCGATTACTATTCCACCAATAGCTCCAGCAGCTTCTATATTTGACGCCTGCAACAAAATAAAAATTATGAAATTATATTAATTAGTAGCCAAACAAGAAATATAAAACGTTTGAACCGATCCAAGGGAGGTAATTCCTTTTCTCTTTGGACTTAGTTACCTCCCTTTGTTAGATCTTAGTCGTGCGATACCAAAAGATGTGCTAGTCAACGATTATTATCGTTAGAATGTCATAACAAAATAAATATCTACAGAGAAAATTATGTTAAAATGTTTTAATAGAAATGGACATTAGAACACAAATAATAACTTAAAAATAGGTTGATCTCTAGAGTCTGACGTAGTCTTACATAGTCACTTAAAGTGACGTGGACTTTAGTTGAGCTTGAAAAAAACGTATCATTTTTAGTCAGTCAGAGAGACAGAGAGCTAGGCTCCTCACCATTTCTTCACTGCCTCATAACCGCCTAACCCTGCACCACCCCACGTGCGTTTCAAAAACATCAACACATCATCTGCTACTAGTCTCTCACTCCTGGAAACGGTTCAAAAGAGAGTCGCCAATGTGATAGATCTTGAACTGTCATCTAAGCTTCAACCTGCCCCATCGACAAAATGTTGCATCCCTCTGCCTGTTCTACAAGTATTTTAATGATGGATACTCTGATGAACTACAAGCACTTGTACCCCCTCGACGTAAATACCCTTAACAAACAGCAAAATCCCACCCCTTCACAGTAGAGATCCCTCGATGTACGAAAGCCTTCTACTCCAATAGTTTCTTCCCCAGAACTGCTAGACTTTGGAACTCCCTTCCGGGATTCTGCTTTCCCAACTGTACTGACATGCAGACGTTTAAATGTAATGTGAACAGACATCTTGCTGCTCAACTCCCTACATAGTATCCCTGTAACTAATATCCCCGATAGTAGCCTCCTACATCAAAGTGACACTGCGACTTGTTTGGGGTTAAAATGGAATTAAAAGAAAATTTCTAAATAGTAATAATTTATAATCAAAACCTGATTTAGTAATTGTCTGTATTTTTGAGATGAGGTGTTTTCATTTATTGAGATTGTCGGACTGACTTCCTCATCTTGGTTGTTATTGTCACAACGTTTCAGCCGTTTTGCCCTACGGCCTTCATCAGGTGTTTTGTCGATACAACTGGGGAACCGTTTGTTAGGAGTCTCGAACCCAACCCTTTATTATTATTACGGGGGTACCGTGTTCGGACTCCAGCTAGGCTCTGGGACATAGTTGCTGATTATCTGTTTAGAATGTTACTTTTTCACTGCCTTCGTTCAGGATTGAACTCAGCACCTTTGAGTAACTGTAAACTTTGATACAACGACCATTCGGCCATATGTCACTAGGACAATTCTTAGTTGGTTTTTGTTAATGTTAAACCTATGTTGTTATTCAAGGTTTTCTCTCTCTATCAGAGATGTCCAAATTGCATTCAGCTCTATGCTTGGTTTGCTCAGTAGGTTGCTATGTCCGAGCATGTGAGCTGTTTCTTTAAGTTTTCTCACTTTCCAGTGGGTCTCTCTGTTTATTATTTATGTTGTGACTATAACAACCAAGATGAGGAAGTCAGTCCGACAATCTCAATAAATAAAAGCTAATTAGTTGGTGGGAAATAAAAACAATCTATTTTTTACAGACCAACTGTGTTGTGACATTACTTCACTGTCAGTGCTTGTATATATATATATATATATATATAAGAGAGAGAAAGAAAATTAATTATGTAATATAGATGTACGCTCATTTTTTGTCACTCCACGTTAACATAATACATTATGTGAAATATATCAACATACTTACCTTCATTGTTCATATTAATTATTAATTTAGATATATTTTGCCATCCTATATGGTATCATTATCTAATTTCATTAGGCCTTTATAACAAGTTTATGAAGTTTTATTTATTTTGTTTATTTTCATTAGCTAATTATATTTATATAAAATATCTGAACTGGCATCTAAGCTTCAGCCTCTGTCCTATCGACGAAATGTTGCATCCCTCTGCCTTTTCTACAAGTATTTTAGTGGTGAATGCTCTGACGAACTGCAATCACTTGTGCCCTCACGACGTGAGCACCCTCGACAAACCCGACAGGCTGCTAAATCCCACCTCCACACTGTAGAGATCTCTAGATGTAAAAGATCTTTTTACTCCAATAGTTTCTTCCCCAGAACCGCTAGACTCTGGAAATCCATTCCAGGTCCCTGCTTCCCCAACAGTACTGACGTGCAGAAGTTCAAGTGTAACGTGAACCGACATCTTGATAGTAGCCCCCTACACCAAAGTGGCAATTTGCCTTGTTTGGGGTGAAAATGTAATTAAAAAAAAATTTAAAAAAAAAAAAAAAAATCTATCTACATATGGAAAATACTTAAAATTATGCTATTAAGGTATATATATATATACATATATATATATATTGTTGTAATTCAGATATATGCTTGTTGTAATTCAAATATATAATAAGTTCGATAGGCAAATATCCTAGAGCTACTTTAATATTTAGTCATGTGATTGATAATTTAAAATTCAAATTAAAAATCTGTTTCATAAGAAGGAATACAACAAAGTCAATAATTGACTTTGTTGTGTTCCTTTATCAATCACATTACTAAATATACACATACATATATATATATGTATATATGTATATATAAAGGAGATTAGAACAATAGTCTAAAGAGCAGAGTGTATTTTAATGTAATAGTGAAATTACTAGTTTAATTAAAATACAGGGAAAGAAAAAGTGCTCGTTTTAATTTAGATATATAATAAGCTCGATAGGTAAATATCCTAGAGCTAATTTAATATTTAGTAATGTGATTGATAATTTAAAATTCAAATTATCATTAAATTAAAAATCCGTTTCATAAGGAACAACAACAAAGTCAATAATTTGTACGATCGTTTCGGAAAATAGGTTTATTTATGGTGTCTTTTACATATACTAAAAACCCTTCCCAATATTTTGCTGATGAGGAAACTTTGTTAAAAACACTATATGTAAAAATTATTGTCCGTAACTTGATGTCTAACACAATAAAAACATTGTTTTCCGAAACGATCGTACAAATTATTGACTTTGCTGTTGTTCCTTCTTATGAAATGGATTTTTAATTTAATTATAATTTGATTTTTAAATTATCAATCACATTACTAAATATATATATATATATATATATATATATATATATATATATATTGTACCAGCAACAAAAGTAGATATATATAGACTGAACGAACTGGTTATATAAACCGAAACCCTCGTGAAAATAACATTCAAGATAAGAACAATAGTCCAAAGAAACAAAGAATACAAATAATTCTCATCTCAAAATTTCAAAAGAAAAAAAATAAATAAATAAAAAAAAAAAAACAAACAATGTTTACCTTTTCGATGAACATGCAATCGCCTCGTTCCAAAATTGCAATATGACCTTTGATGTGCTCGGCATTTGTGAGAGGGGTACAGGCTTTGTAAGGATCTGCAATCATCAAACGGCCTTGGATCTGAAATTTATAACATCAACTTTTAAATTAATGTGAAAACTGGCGATTTTCTAGAATAACCAACAAACAACAAAAAAGGACTGAAAAACTTTCCAGATTAGCCAACAAAAGACAGAAAAGGGATGAAAAAGAAAAAAAAAAAAAAAAAACAGTATGGTCATTACGACCCTATTTTCACTGTGTTACAAATTTACCATATTTAAATTTGGACATATGTTTGCAATAGGAGATCAGTTCGTTTTTAGAGTTTATTATATTATTACTTTGAGGGGAGGTTATAATAGTTATAGCTTCAGATGTACAGAGGTAACAAGACTTAGATACTGGAGTGTAAGACTTAACTTTTTTTAGGATGGTCCATTTAATTGAAAAGTGGGTATTGGCAGAATTAAGCTTTTTAACCAGTGTAGTTAGAAGTTCCCTGGTTATTATTTGAATTTTGGTTATTGAAAGAAGAAGTTAACCCTTCAAATATATATCTTTTCCCATAATTTTTTTTTTATATTACCTTCTAAGCTTTTTATATTTTTAATTTTATTTGTTTTTCTTTATTTCTTTGGCCAGTTTCCCATCTGCTGTCTCTGTTTTATGGTATAAGTATACCTATTAATTAAATATATACATCAGCCTACTCATTTTTATTCTATGTATTTGCATACACATTTATTTGCCTTATTCCGGAGTTTGTAGATGCCGGCCATTCCCTCCCCTTAAATTGTATGTATGTATGCATGTATTTGTTTATGTTGTATATGTTGTACATGTTTTTGGATATGTGTATATATGTATGCATATGTGTGTGTGTTTGTATATATATATGTATATATATGTATATGCGTGTGTGCATGTATGTATATGTGCATTTGTGTGTCTATATGTATGTATATGTATGTATGCGTATATATATATATATATATATATATATATATATGTGTGTGTGTGTGTGTGTGTATATGTATATATAGTTTTTATAATTTTTTAATTTATTTATTTTCATTTTTATTTATTTTTTTTATTGTTTTATTTTTTTATTTACTTATTCACTTTTTTTACTCTTCTTAATATAATAGACGCTTCATTTCATAAACTTAGCCATTTACCTGTTTCCCTGACTCGTGTTTCTTAATTTCATTCTGGGACTTTTACGTGCGTATTTAAGTTGACCTAATTATTAACGCTAACTTTTACGCTTTTTGTCTGGGTCATTTTGACCTTGCTTTTCAAATCTAAACTTTCAGTTTTTTTGTTTTTTTTTAAAACCTTAATTTACTTGATTCTTCCGGCCTTGGCAGACGTGTTTTAAATATTCTCTCCAGTGCTTTTTCTGTGCACATTTGAACTTTTCTTTTAATGAGTTTGAATTCATTACATTTGTGATTTTTTCCAAGGAATTCTGCCTTTTGGATCATTTTGGACCATTTGGAACTTACCTGTTGGATTGGAAATTTTTAATTCAACCGTGTTTGGATTTTACCATTCTTGGATTTTTTACCCTTCACCGGACTATCCATTCATGTGAAATCTTTTTATCATTTTTTCTTTTACCTCACCCTTTTTTAACCAAGTAAGATCTGTGACTTACTTGTGGTTTCATTAAATACTTTTACATGCAAAATCCGATCCCGCATTTTGCTAATTCCTACCCTCTGATGAGAAGGAGAGTATTTCTTCGAAACTCCGCGGATTAAGGACTATCCACTTATCTTGTCCTTCCTTTTTAAAATTAAATATGTTTTTAACTCTTTTTCAAGATGTTTTTCAACATGTTTTATTAATCATTTGTTCATATTATAAGTCCTATTTCCTTTTCGGTTTTATTGAGCTTTTACATCTGGTTGAGATTACTTTACTTGTAAATATTAACTCTTTAATATTTATAATATATTTTAAGGTTACCATTTTGATTACCTTGGTAAACTTATTGTAATTTTTATTTCTTTAAATACACTAGCAATAATATAATTACACATAATAGTTAACTAAAGATGATCATCCCATAAGAAAACCAAAGCAACTAATAGTGAATTAATTAAAATGAATGTTTAAAAGAATATGCAAATTAGCTAGATCTTTTGCTAGTGAATGCAATTCCACAACCCATATATAAGAAAGTTGTATTTTCTTTTTAAATAAATAGAAAAGACGGTTTTGAATATGAATATCAATACACACAAAAAAACGAATTTATAGGCGTATAGATATATATATATATATATATATATTTATTTCTGTGGAAATATTCATTATACACTTATATTTTCTTTTTATATATACCAATACTTACACAAGAAGCTCAATGTAATTACAGAGCATATAATGAATAACTGACAAAAGTCTATATTCCAAAATTTCATGATGTTGGCCATCTTACAATTTATTCCTTTAATCCAGTTGACATTTACAATTCTTGACAGTATCTGTTTCGTAACACAAAATTATTCACTTATGTCAAACAATATATTTATTATTATTAGGGCTATGACAAGAGAATATTCTTTTCATTATTTGGACTCTCGAGTATATATCAGTTAATATCTTATGTTTTTAGATAGAGTGATGTGGCCTGTGTTAGATATATACTCGAGAGTCAAAACAACGATAAGCATATTCTCTTATTATAGCCTTATGTTTGTTATATATATATATATATATATATATCCTGAACCTCTATAAGGCCACCATTCACCCATGTATGGAGTACTGCTGTCATATTTGGGCTGGTGCATCTGCTACTAGTCTCTCGCTCCTTGACAAGGTTCAAAAGAGAGTCGCAAACCTGATAGGCCCTAAACTGGCATCTAAGCTTCAGCCTCTGTCCCATCGACGAAATGTTGCATCCCTCTGCCTGTTCTACAAGTATTTTAGTGGTGAATGCTCTGACGAACTGCAATCACTTGTGCCCCCACGACGTGAGCACCCTCGACAAACCCGACAGGCTGCTAAATCCCACCTCCACACTGTAGAGATCCCTAGATGTAAAAGATCTTTCTACTCCAGTAGTTTCTTCCCCAGAACCGCTAGACTTTGGCATTCCATTCCAGGTCCATGCTTCCCCAACAGTACTTGCAGAAGTTCAAATGTAACGTGAACAGACATCTTGCTGCTCAAATCCCTACATAGTACCCCAGTAGTTGTCGCTCCTCATAGTAGCCCCCTACACCAAAGTGGCAATTTGCCTTGTTTGGGGTGAAAATGTAATAAAAAAAATATATATATAAAAAATATATGTATATATATATAATACCTTTTATGCACATCACATAATATTTAATAAAAATAACTCAAATATGTCCCATAAAAAATAAGGAGAAACTCATTCACATATATAGTTTTAAAATCCAAGACATCAAGGAATGGATTGATAGCAACAAATAGTGTATTTCATCGTTAGTTACAATTGTTTCAAGACCATTCAGACAAATTCAAACAATGCTCAATTATGAAATATGATCATTTTTTAGCTTACAGTTTAAGTCATCTCTTTTTGGCTTTAAATTTATTGGTATATGAACGATGACTGAATTTTCAATTATATAAACCCAGTAAAATTCGGAATACTATAAATAAGACTATATATATATATATATATATATATATATATATGTGTGTGTGTGTGTGAATAACAAAAAGAACATAGCTTTTTAAAAAATTCTAAGGTAGCAAAATAAAATAAATAGCTAATAATATCGCTAAAAAGAAAAAAAAATATATATATATATATATATATATATATATATATATATATATATATAAAAATATTTTTATAAAGAGAGAGACAGATATATAGAAACCCTACAACTAATCAGTTCAAGTGACATCATTTCTAAATAAATTTTTAAATTTCACTAACCTTAAGTTCAAGCAACAACCTCTTAAAAAAAATTAAAAAATAAAAGATAAATAAAAGGTAATTGCAACTTCTCTTCCAATTTTCAGATTTTGTAATCATGCCCAAATGCATTTTATTTTCTTTTGATGAATTGATAGTTTTTATTTCTTCTGATAAGTTAAGGGCAAAATAGATTCATTGATATTATTAAATGATTGATTTTGTGTTACAAAACAGTTACTGTCAAGAATTGTAAATGTCATCATAATTAAAGGAATAAATTGTAAGATGGTCAACATCATGAAATTTGAAATATAGACTTTTGTCATTTATTTGTGTGTGTGTATGTATATATATAAATATATACACTAGACTACCCATGACCCGTTGAGTCAGTATGTTATATTAGCTATGGAATTTATGTATGAGTGTGACACTTGTGACATAAAGAAAATAGGGGTTTTTTTTCTATGATTTCTATGAAAGTATATTAAAATGAAAAAAATAATAGATAGATTTCTATGAGTCGTTCTGTTTATTATAATTGATTATTTTTGGAGAAAAAAAAGTTTACAATTACTAAATTGGCCATACTTATAGGTAAATGTGCACTGAACAGATACCATAATACTTATTATAGTTAAATTCAAATTTTGATATATCTGCTTTTTTTTACATTGTTCATTTCTGTATTACGTTTAAGTAATTTTAAACCCCACTCTTCCCATTTTAAATAATTTCGAAATATAATGTCAATATTTCAGTGCACAGGTCATGGGCGCATGCGCAACCGGATGTCATAAACCAGAAAGTGGGTTACATACATCGTTACAAGGTCATTTGAGTCTTATAATTATATAGATACACACACACATGAATAACAAAAAACTTATCGTTCTTTAAAAAAATGCTAAGGCAGCAAAAAAACAAAAAAAAAAACAAAAAAAAAAAACAGCGTTTCAAAGCTGTTAATATCGTTTAAAAAATTTTTAAAGACGACAACAAATATATATATATATATGGAAATGTATAAGAAAAAGAATATGAAAGTATAAAAGCTTATAACTTTTCTTTATTTGTTTCGTGAAAATTCGTCGCCTCTGTCGAAAGTTTTAGGCAGACATGATGATTGCAAACGTCTTGTCAGACGAGTGCCACTTCCTCAGACACTTAATGTCCATGAGCCCAGAAATGACTTCTTTTTTTTTCTTAGTTCTACTGGTGAATTCACACGCTCAAGCAGGCATGATACTGAAGACGGTCATTGAGATCAATTATTACGTTTCCAGCATTTCAAGCCTCCATGCGTCATAACTTTTCCATCGCCACAGGACCATTTTTATAGACAAATGCCTGAGGGAGTATCTATACACAGGTGATGTTACAAAGTCTTAGCTTTGTACGACAGTTAAGTCTCTCTCTCGGTTCAAAATGTTGAGATCCAGCAACAAGCAAGAGCAAGATAGCCAGCAACAAGTTAAACTGCAGACTAGCTTAATGCGGGTACTGATCTCCCGCTTTATGGTTTTTTAAATCAGAGATTTGCTTCTCCTAGAAAGATTGCCTTAACCACGGCTTATGGGAGCCCTCTCCACCCCAACACACAAACACACATGGTGCTAGTTGGCCGTTGACCCCGAAAAAGGGTTCATTCGCCCTTTGGAAGGTCTTGTTTTTAATCCTTCAGGGAGACTAGCCACCCTCCTCACCAAACAAGTCTGGTGGGGGAACCAGTTTAGTCGCCGGTGACCCGACCATGAGGCAGGTAGTACTGAGTTACATGGTACCAGTAGCATATGACATGACCTGACACACAGACATACATACATACATTTAAACAAACAGGTGAGATTTATAGTAGATTATTTCATTGGCAGACACTACACTTTGATCCTGTGTTCATACTACACTGGGGCAGATCGTTAAAAAAGACCAATTAAAATTGCCTCAGTCGAGGAGGATCTCACTTTCTCTGATCGAAGACAGAAAAGGCGAAATGTAGTATCAGAACAGATACTACACTTTGAATTATATTTGTTTTTGTTTATTTCGCACAAAAAAATATCCACAAAATAAAAAATTAGGCACAAGACAACTCATGCAGGAGTACAAAATATTATGAAACAAGATTTTTTAATTAAAAAAAACTTTAACAAGAACATCATTTTCGTCTGATCCTTTGGTCTTCATCAGTGTTCTGAAAGTGATATATATATATATATATATATATATATATATATATATATATATATAGAGACAGATATACTGTAACATAACTTTCGTCTGATGCTTCGATCTTCAGTGTTGTGAAAGTGATATATATATATATATATATATATATATATATATATATATATATATATATATAGAAAGATATACTGTAACCCTACAACCTAATCAGTTCAAGCGACATCATTCCTAAATAATTTTTTTAATTTCACGAACCTTACTACTAACTCTCATAAAAAGAAAAAAATTAGTTAAACCTATGAACTATAAATTCAAGTAGCAATTCCCCAAGCTTAAGAAAACTTAAAATTACATGAAATCGCCTCAAAAGTAGATCCACTCCTCTCCGCGAACAAAATGCAGAATTGATCTCCCATAGCATAAAAAACAAAAAAATTTAGCCTTTTCCGAGTTTAAAGAAAAAGCAGAATTCTACTTTTTGCAATTTAAAACAAAATGAAATTCCACTAAAATTATGGAGGTCTCACCTCCCTATTTTCAAACGGTAACTTAAATGGAGGAATTTATTATATTGTAAAAATTATGTATTTTTTTTTTTTAAATTTGTCAGATATATTGCTGACAAATGCGGCTATATAAAATGATATACTCACGGGCGAAGAGTTTTTGAGGTTGTAACCGAATTGTGCGGGTCCAGCACTCAACACGGAATTTTCATCTCCAGAGGGAGGAAGGATCTGAACAATAAGCGGCTCATGTTGTGCTGAAAACGGAAAAAAAAATGATATACGAACGGTGAAAGAAAAGTTTTGATATTCATACACACAATATGAGCGCGAGTGAAAATATTAGCAGGAGCAAAAAGATAGATGGCTAGCGATGAGATTAGCAGCAGCAGCAACAGTTGTTTGAGCACGTATGCAAATTAGCAAGCGCGACAAGAAAAAGAAAACAGAAAGGACAGCACATGATTGGGAGAAGAAAAGTGCAAACCGGGCGAGATGGACATGTGGCCCCGTGGTGGCAGGGGGGGGGACACATTTATGCTGGTGTCAAGATGGTGGGACTTTGTTAATGTCGTGGCAGATGAAATAAACAGTTAGAAAAAACAAGAAGCAGCCATTTTTTGGAAAGTAACGGTAATAAATGTCTTTTTGCTAAAACAGAAAAAAAAAAAGACTTGAGTTCCTACTTATTTATTATTAGTTTGTTCCTTTGCGACAGTACCGGACAGCGTGGAGAGGTTTTAACTGTAACGGCACAGTTTAAAAGTAACGGCTACAACCTAATCCTGCCTCGCACACTGATGAGAAAAAATGGTAAATTATTCTAATAAACTATATTTAAAAGAAGAAAAAAAATGACACTTAACAGCTGAAAAAAGAATGAAACGCTCGACACGTCAGGCATACTAAAGTATAAAAGGGCTTTTAAACTCGAGTAGCTTTTTGGACTTAATAAATCGTAACTCATTATTATATAAAAACAAATACCTTCATTTCAAAGGCAGTTCTTTATCTGAAATCTATATGGATATGGTGCAGACCTTAGGTAGGATTCCCAGCCAAAGTTGACACTAACTACAGTGGTCTTCAGGACAAGATCAAAGTGTAATATCTGTTCCGGCAGATACTGCAAGCAAAGACCATATGTGGGGGCAACCCCACATATAAGACCTTGGTCAATGTAGGGGCAACCCTTCATACCAATTGTTACTATCCAGCTCCCCTACTCCCCGGGGAGTTGGTCCCCATTTCCCCTTCACTCCTCACATTAAAAATCGGCCTTATGCCTAATTTGCTCGGTGGGGGAGCAAATAAATACCATCTGTTCTTCAGATGCTGCACTTCAATTTCTTGTTCTCTGTCAGTGGAGGAGAAATCCTTCACGACTGAGACAATTTTTATTTTTGTTCCTTTTCTCCACGTTAAAAAACGACCCTGGTGTCTAACTCTGTCCCGTGGGGAGGCATTGTAAATAGGAACTACAGTATTTTTCCATATATTCCAGAATTTATAGTATACTAGCAGGCCGCTTGGCATTGCCAGATCCTAGAATATACATAAATATTATATTTTAATTCATACAGAAACTGAGACATATGCATGCAAATATTATGTTTTTTCTAAACAGTTTCATTCTTGTAAATAATAAAAAAAAAAACATATTCAAGTCGAGATCGAAACTAAAACCTAACGAGTTAGTCAGGTGCGATAACCATAAAGCCAGCTTGACACAATCTTTAAAAAGTGTTTTCAAACCTACTTATTCTTAACATAAGTAATCTGTCATATGAACCATTACGCATGCGCATTCGTGAAACAGTTGACAAACAGATAAAAATTTGATAACCACCCCTCCCGCCCTACATACCAATGTTTTTAATTTTGACCCCTCACCAGCCTTTTCTCTGGATAAAAACCAATAAAAAAGTTTTCCACGTGTCTGAATACTCTACATATCAAATTTCAAGAGTATAGAGCAAAATTTATTGAGTATGTAAGTTGAGAGGTGTCCTCACAAACACATTCTCACTTTTATAGATATACTAGCGAGGGGTACCCGGTGTTGTCCGGGTGTTTGGAGGTGTGTGTGGAAACTCCGGGGGTGGGGGGTTTAAAAAAAAAAAACTAAGTATGAGGACCGAACCCGAACCCTTGAGGCAAAGTTGTAAATTAAAGTTTGAAAAAAAAAAAAAAATGTGAGACGTTAACCATTGCCCCACCGCGACATGCTAACGGAAACACTTTGGAATTTATTTAATTACTTGGATTTAGCAGGTGCCCGTTTTAATGAGTTAATGAGGTCAAGTTTGACTGTGGGATAGTACCTTCATTTACTGCTGAAGGCTTTTTTTTTCCCCCGAGATGTTATAGGAAAAAGACTAACCCACATGCGGCGAGCGACAAATGTTGAATATTTATCTTCCCGAAATTGAGTAAATTAAATAGACAGGCGAGCTTCGTTGTTAACTGTGAGATATTACGATTTATATGTGATATAAAAAGTTTTAAAAAGTTGTGAAGCGAGCGACCGCTTTTCTAATAGATAAATTTAAAAATTTTATGGAACAAGGATGAAATATTAATGAATATAACGCACAACAAAACAGTTTTAATCAATTTTGGAAACCTAAAAATGTTTTCATTTTTTTTTTTAATATTTCAAACACCCTAAATACCCTAAATAAAAAAGAAAAAAAAAAGAAAAAGAGAAACTGGAAAGTTTTATTAAAACAATCAAATCACAATCAGCAAAAACAACTCAGTGACGAGCAATATGGTTTCCAACCTGTGAGATCAACTGCTGATGTGCTGATCGTAATATCATACTGGATTAGCAAATCCATTGATGGGGCTTCATTTCTAGAACAATAATTTGACATATCAAAGGCTCTTTGATAGGGTTTAATATAAAGGTCTTCTTCACAAGATTTCTACGTATTATAGAATATCTGCAAATTTCCTCTCAACCATTAAACCATTTTGCTCTGACAAATTCATAAAAGTGATCGTCAATGGACAGAAATCTCAAACTTATAGAATTAACGCTGGCGTGTCTCAACCGTCCATTTATGGCAACACTTTGAAGAGCAGCATTACTCAAACTTCTTCTGAGATTCTCTCTCATTCAATTTTGGTACAATGGAGAAAAATATGTAATATATAAACAAAATACACATCAGGTGTGCTTTACTTATTTCACTTGTCTGAAATTCATAGTTTAAATATATTTCGGAATCAAACTCCATCCTCAGTATTTTGTACTTTTCTTCTTCTTTCTTCTTTCTTGCAAGAAAGAAGAAGTAAAAAAAAAGATGTACAAAATTCTGAGGATGGAATCTGACTCCGAAATATATTTAAATGAATTTCAAACAAGTAAAATATTTGTTTATTTTCGTAACATTGCGTTGTGCTTTGGCTTTCAAGCGCACCTGATGCATATTTTATTTTATTCAAATTAAATCAATGCTTCTATACCTCACACCCAACATATATAATATTATGTATTATTATATAAGACACTAGAAAATTGATTATATAATGTTAGAAATTGAATATAAAAAAAATTCTTAATACTGCAATATTTTAAGTTATAAATTTATATTTTTTTACTAGAATATCTTGTCCTTTTCTTTTCCAGTTTTAACAACTAGTCCTTTACTTTTCTATGTTTAAGCTTAACCGTATTACTTTTCATGCTCGCATTTTTCTATTGTAATCCATGATTTTTCCAGGCTTCCAGTAAATTCATTTGTTCTTTGTTTAATTTCAGTCTTATTTTTTTTGCCCCCATAAACATAACATACACACATGTAATAACAATGTACGGAACTCGTCTGCTTTCAATAAAATCGCACCAATTATCTCCCTTTCATGCTTTCCTTCTCTGTTTGACTTGTTACTTCTCTTTTCGAATTAGTAGCAACAGTAGTCACTGGAGCGACATGGTTGCTATGGAAACCAATCCTAAAAAGTGTTGCTCACTTCGTTGCATATTTTTACGATTTTGAACATTAGAAAATTCATCATAACTTTTGTCTTATTGAACGAAAATTGAAAAAATAATTTTTTTCACAATATAACTGAGAAGATGATCTATAAACTGTAACAATTGTTTGAAATTTGGTTGAAAAATGAGTGAGGGGTTAGGGTTAGGGTTAGGGTTAGGGTTATGAGTGAGCGGTGAAGCTTTAAAGCAGTTCTAAATGACTAAAACTGCCACGTGACCATATATTCAAACACTACCATGTTTGAATAAGATATTGTGTGTGTGTATATATATATATATATATAATTATTTACTATAATAATTAAATATCTACAGACACTAGCGTTTCATCCTTTCAGGAATCTTCAGTGCAGGGTGTCACGATTAACACCAGTCGACAGATTCGAGCCCGGCACCACAAGCCATCTCTGGCTCGATTAGCAAAGACTGTATCCAATCGGCTACCATTAACCGCAAGAAATAACATTGAATTTAAACATTTTAATTTTAAATGTTCATTTATGCCAGTCACAGTGATCTAATCATTATACGATGATCTATACATAATAGCTAAATTGACTGACTTAATTCAATTGAAAGTGCTCAACAATAAGAAACAAGTTTCTTAAAGGGGCTGACATAATTATTTTTTTTACTCTAATAATTATCAAATACCTACAGACACTAGGGTTTCATCCTTTCAGGAATCTTCAGTGCAGGGTGTCACGATTAACACCAGTCAACAGATTCGAACCTGGCCACACGAGCCATATATAGATATATATAGCAAAAATGGTAATTAGTAAAAACCTGAAGAAAGTGCTCAATACTATTGCAGAGCAAATACATGTTTTATTTTTTTATTACCGTTTTATCTGCTTAGTTACACATGTTTCGGTTACCGAATCGTATTAAACGATCTAGTAACTTCATCAGACATTACAGAAAACCTGTTTTCTGTAATGTTTGATTTAACTAAGCAGATAAAACGGTAATAAAAACATAAAACATATATATATATATATATATATATATATATATATATATCTAAATATTATTCATTATGAATGAATACTCGATTTTTTTTTTTTTAAGAAAGTAAAAGATATATACGTTTTTTTTTTTAAGATGGTTATTTACCTTTTAAGATACGAAGCAATTTTTTACCTCAATCGGGACGAGAAAAGCAAAACTTGTAACGAAATTTCAAAAATACAGAATTGGAAATGAAACTAAGGAACACCTAAAAGAGAAAATGTTAGCACGTTCTTACCTTCATTGTTCTGGTTTTTAGAGAGCTCAATCATTTCTTGCATGAATTTCATTCCATCCTCAGCATCCATAGGTGTAGCAGCCTGAAAAAAAAAAAAAAAAAAAAAAATGTATCATATATTTCAAAAATCGAAGCATACACTAAACCTATAAGTAGAAATTTTTTTTTTTTTTTTTTTTTTTTTACAATATTTTATTTTGTTCTAGCTGGGGATGGGGCATCCTACCAGATGCCAGACATTCACCTGCTATCTCATACATTCCAACCGAGAGACCTTTTTAAGATTCTAACCATCCTTTTAAGTGCAATTGTTTGCATCTCTTTTGCACTCGGTTCACAGGGTATATTCGTCAGGTGTTTTTTTTTTTACAATATTTTATTTTGTTCTAGCTGGGGATGGGGCATCCTACCAATTATTTCATTTATTAAAGTGGGTATGTTGACTAGTGGATATATTAGCTAGTACGGAGAAAAAAAGGGCCGAGATCGACTGAGGAAGTCATATAATCAGAAAGAGGAGAAAAAATTTGAGTTGCACTCAATTCCATTTCCACAAACCGATCGGGGAAAACATTCTCCCTTTTTTTTTTTTTTTTTTTTTTTTTTACTTTGGCGTCAACAAAGGTCATTTGGTGATAAGGATTAATGAATGTAAGAATGTAGAAATTCATTATTTATGAGGACGGCTCAACAAAAACGGGTTTACATTGGATTTGAAGGCTATTGCGTTGTATTCAATCGGGAAGCAGGCCAGCGGAACAGTGTTCGACAGGCAGGCAGTTCTGGGGAAAGTAGCTTTTTTTTCATGGAATCTGCATTTAGATTTAGGCACAGATAAAGAGTGGGGGAAATCATATATAGTGGTTATAGCTAGTCGAGTGTTTTTTTTGTGAAAGTTTGGCGAGGGGAGGACTAGAGATTGGAGTTCAGCCGAGCACTTGCCAAAAAAAATAATAGAACAGAGGCTCGTAACATCTCTTCAGTGGGAAAGAGGTTGCAGGGAAGAGAAAAGGGCATTACTTACTAGGTTACGAAGCCGATTTTGAACTCTGTCAAGGTTGGAGAGTGTGTTTTCGGGGTACTTTCCACTACGACAACCAATGATCAATAAGGACATGCTGGATAAAGTTAGTTAAACTTGACTGACCCGAATGTTTTTAAAGAATAACCGGACAGTAACTACGTTAGATAAGCACTGTTGAAATGCTGTTTTATTACCACTGTTGCAATATTTAACCTCAAACGCAAGAGAAATATGTTGTTCCAGAAAAGAACATGTAGTTTGTTTTTGTGTATCTGGAGAAACTTTTCACAGTGTTGCGAAAGGTTGTCTGGTTAGCTTTGCCTAAACTAGGGGCAAATGGGTGCTTGGTGAAAGTTGTTCAACCGCTGTAACGAAAATGCTCAAAGTCGTGTTTAGAATTAACAGCACATTTAGTGACAGCTTTAATGTTTTAAATAAGAGTTTGTACAGATTTTCAATATCCATTTTTCAAGGCCTTCCCCAGACAAAATTACAGGCTTTCAAAACAGAATTTGGGGTTTGTTTTACAATCCATAGTGATTCAAAAAAAAAAATGGTAAAAAAAAAAACAAATATACAACAAATAAATGTTACGATAGACAAGAAAAGTTACTTTGCAATCTACCTGCATCATTTTTTTTTTGGTAATTTTTAAATAGTTTTAAATGATTTTTATTTTATCTCAAATATTAACTCTCTTTACAGCTTTTAATTTTCCAACCAAGATGGCTGCCGTCTTGTCCATTTTTTTCCAGCCTGGACAACCTCATTTTTCATATTTTCAAGGATTTTTCAAGATAATAATAGAAATAAGGACTTTAAAGGCAAAAGTCAAAATTCAAGTAAATATATCAGGGTTTTGTAACGAGCTTGTTGTATTTGTGTATTATTTGGGGTTTGTTTGAACTGCTTTTTATTTCATCTCAAATATTAACTCTTTTCACGGCTTTTAAATTTCCAACCAAGATGGCTGCCGTCTTGTCCATTTCTTTCAGCCCGGACAACCTCATTTTCAGTTATCCCATAACCCCCGCCCCCAAAACTTTTTAAGTCTATGTGAACCCTGGAAATATATTAGGGTTTTGTAACGAGTTTATTGTATTTGTGTATTAGAAGAAGAACTGAGTTTTGCATGGGTTGCCTGGAAAAGATGCTAAGGGGTTAGTATGATCCTGCGAAAAAGTGGATGACCTACTTTTTACGTTTGAAACTTGGAGGGATGTTTTGACTCTCGAGTGTGTATCCGTTGATATCTTATATGCTTTTATATAAAGTGATGCGGTTCCTGGCTGATTAACTGTGTCGGATATATACCCGAGAGTCAAAATAATGGGAATATTCTGTTGTCATAGCCTTAGTAATTAAACAGTTTTCACTTAATGGACATTTATTCTTATTTCAGCAATTGCAATTATTTTTGGTTACACTATTGTTATCATTAGGTTCTTATTCAACTTGCAGTAAACCTTTTGTATTTTAGGATTTATTATATTCTATTATAGATGCTGCAAAATGGATGACATGTAGTAATTGTATAAAATTGCCCAAAAGTAATTGTCTGTATTTTTTAGATGAGGTGTTTTCATTTATTGAGATTGTCGGACTGACTTACTCATCTTGGTTGTTATCGTCACAACGTTTCAGACGTTTTGCCCTCCGGCCTTCATCAGGTGTTTTGTATAGAACTGGGGAACCGTTTGTTAGGAGTCCTGAACCCAACCCTTTATTATTATTACGGGGGTACCGTGTTCGGACTCCAGCTAAGCTTTGGGACATAGTTGCTGATTCTCTGTTTTGAATGTTTTGTAGTATTGTATATATAAATATTTCTTCTTCTCATGATGACCTTGATCATAAAAACGTTAGATATCATTTCAAACAGATTGCATCTTAAGTAAAAGCTGTATCGACCAGCTCTGTGTCAAGTTAGAAATTATTTAATTAAGCATTTAAGAAGGTTGTCGGACTGACTTCCTCATCTTGGTTGTTATAGTCACAACGTTTCAGACGTTTTGCCCTCCGGCCTTCATCAGGTGTTTTGTATCGAACTGGGGAACCGTTTGTTAGGAGTCTCAAACCCAACCCTTTATTATTTTTACGCACGTTGCAATTTGGACACCTCTGATAGAGAGAGAAAACCTTGAATAACAACATAGGTTTAACATTAACAAAAACCAACTAAGAATTGTCCTAGTAACATATGGCCAAGTGGTCCTAGACGTTGTATCAAAGTTTACAGTTCCCCAAAGGTGCTGAGTTCAATCCTGAACGAAGGCAGTGAAAAAGTAACATTCGAAACAGAGAATCAGCAACTATGTCCCAGAGCCTAGCTGGAGTCCGAACACGGTACCCCCGTAATAATAATAAAGGGTTGGGTTCGAGACTCCAAACAAACGGTTCCCCAGTTCGATACAAAACACCTGATGTAGGACGGAGGGCAAAACGTCTGAAACGTTGAGACAATAACAACCAAGATGAGGAAGTCAGTCCGACAATCTCAATAAATGACATGTAATAGCATGACTTCAATTAAAGAGAATTCGGGAGCGTGGAGTCCCCAAACATATTAGTGTTAAGGAAAAAAACAAAAATAAAAAAACAGAATTTTGGGGGTATCGGAATCTCTTCGTCTGGGGAAGGAATAACCAATTTGCGTGCAACAAGTGTAAGACAATGAAGATGGGTGTGGAGAAAGTATATTTGGATGGTGAAGTTATTGAGGTTGTTCAAAAGTTCTGTTATCTTGGAGCACGGGGTGGAGCAGGTGCAAGTTCAGTTCCATTACTAACCAGCAGAGCGTTAACTACCACTGCTGATCAAAGGAAAAGTCCATCAGGCTATCAGTGTGTGTGTGTGTGTGTGTGTGCAGTGTTACGGGGTATAAAAGTAAAACGGACTAGTAAGGGTCAAGGATAGGCGTTGCATGAAGACAAATGCTGTATAATGTTAAAATCTGGACAATACATGCAGAATAAGTGATTTTTATGAGATGGCCATGCTGAAAGATTGGATGAAAGTTTTTGAGTTAGCAGATGTAGGATAGTTGAAGTAGCAGGGTCAGTTTAACGGGGGGGGCGAGAAAAACATGAGATGAAAATGGTAAGTGTGGATTCGAGACAAAACAAAAAGGATAAATAAAAGATAGGTTAGTTTGGAAGTTAATTTTTTAAAGTTGTCTAACACATGCCAGCATGCAAAAACAGATATTAATTTGAATACAATGATGATGATGATGCAAAAATAGATATTAAATTGAACACAATGATGATGATGATGATTACAGAAAAAAATCAAAATTTAAATAATCTGTTGAATATGAAATGTTAAAGTTAATTTTGGAAAAAAAAAAAAAAAAAAAAAGTACTTATGCTCAAGGTGAGAATAATACTAATCCAGAACCCAGCCCAAGGCCAGATCAGTATTTTCTGACATTTCATGGTAAGCAGTGGAAACATTTGCCGTAAAAAGTAAACAGTGCCAGATGATGAATTCAAAACGCTGAAAACTTCAAGACTTACCGTAAGGTGGCGTATATGAAAGAAATTTTTTATTTTTCAAGAAACGTATATTAATTTTTTTTTTTTTTTTTTTTACAACAAATGTCTCCAAGAAAGAAATTTTTTTTTTTTTCAAGAAACGTATATTAATTTTTTTTTTTTTTTTTACAACAAATGTCTCCAAGAAAGAAATCTTTTTTTTTTCAAGAAACGTATATTAATTTTTTTTTTTTTTTACAACAAATGTCTCCAAGAAAGAAATTTTTTTTTTAAGGCAAAAAACATAGAAACAACTATGAATGAAAATCAAAATTTTTTTTTTTTTTTGATGGAAATTAAGTTCTTTAGGGTTCTTTTGCAAGAAAAGTTTCAATAAAATATTTTTTATGACCAAGAAAAATTTGAAAACAATTTGTTTTTTTATCAAAAATAATATCACTGATTTCTTTTTCCTATAAACAAAAACATTGTTAACAGCTGATCTGCTAATCACAGACTTTTTCCGAATGCTTACTGTAAACTGTTGGAAGATGCCAGTGCGATCTTGGGTCAAGTTGTGAATCATTACTAGGCGAGATTTGATGTCAAAACCAATTAAGTTTATGCACTAGGTAGATTTACCCGCACCAACTACTTAGATTTGTTTGGAATCATTTTGTTTCAAAAATAAACTGCATTGAACAAAATGACTAACAAAGTTTTATTTTCATTTGATAATTAAACTAAATTTTTGGATGGTGCTGATGATGGCAACATTTGCCATCAAATAGAAAATCTTCCCACTCCTCTCATTTATCTAAATTACAAATATATATATATATATATATATATATATATATATATATATATATATATAAAGATAGTCAACATCATGAACTTTGGAATATAGTCTTTATCATTTAATCACACACACACTCACATATATATATATGTATGTGTGTGTGTGTGTGATTAAATGATAAAGACTATATTCCAAAGTTCATCATATTGACCATCTTACAATTTATTCCTTTAATTCAGTCGACATTTACAATTTTTGACAGTATCTGTTTTGCAGCACAAAACCAATCAATTATTATATCAATTAGTGAATCTATTTTGCCCTTAACTCATCAGAAGAAAAGGCAACAATCAATCCATTAAAAGGAAATAAAGTACATTTGTTAGAGAGAGAGAGAGAGAGAGAGAGAGAGAGAGAGTGTGTGTGTGTGAGAGAGTGTGTGAATTATAGTGTAGACATGTTGACCAGAAGTCAAGATTAGCCGATTTGATTGCGTGTGAGTCATGTGATCAGGTTAGCTGAATCATTGAGATTTGGTTGCGACTTGGACGAAAGCGGACGGCTTCGCCGTTGTCTCCTCCCCTTCGCTGTGGGGGGGGGGCGAACGCTGACGTGATAGAAATAAGACCTAGAAGAAAAAAACAACACAGGCCAAATTCACTTTCCACCTTCTGCAAAACATCTGGGAAAGTGAAATAAACTATAGAACCGATTTCTTGTCTTGGTGTGAAATAAATCTTCGTCCCCAAAAACAGGTATCAAGTCTCCCTCCCAGACGAGAATTTCCAGATGGACCAACGAAGAAGCAGAGGTATGTTCAAATGACATGTCACACACATATTCACACTTAACAGCATATGAACATATGTAATAGAAAGGCATGATTAAAATTTGAATTTTAGAAATAAAGTCACTAAATCCAAATATATATATAATTATTTACTATAATAATTATATATATATATATATATATATATATATATATATATATATATATATATATATTAATATATATATATACATATATATAATTATTTATTATAATAATTATTAAATACCTACAGACACTAGTGTTTCATCTTTTCGGGAATCATCAGTGCAAAATGACACAATTACTGCTGTTTGGGGGATTCAAACCCGACAACAAAGTCATCTCTGACTTCATTAGCAAAGAACAAATCATCTTGGGCAACCTTAACCGCAAGAAATATCGTTAAAATTTAAACATTTATTTTTTAAATGTCTTAACGTCTGTCAGAGTGATCTAATGATTATAACATCATGATCTGCGCATGCGAACTAAAGTGATTGACTTTATTTCAAGTGCTTAACGATAAAAAACGAGTTTCTTAAAGGGGTGGACATAATTATTTACTACAATAATTATTAAATACCTACAGACACTAGTGTTTCATCCTTTCAGGAATCACCAGTGCAGGGTGACTTGATTACTGCTGGTTGGGAGATTCAAACTCAGCAATGAAGTCATCTCTGACATCATTAGCAAGGAACAAATCTCGGCCAACTGAAAATGCAGGCTTATACATATATATTTTTTTTTCTATTAAAAATATATTAAAACGAACTCCTTAATATACTCAGGTATGGATATGCGAGAGACTCTATGAAGGTTAACTAATTTACATATTTCTTTGAAAAGCAAACATTCATTAATTAATAATTCATTTTTTTTATGACTTGTTATTGGAGGATTAGTTTCATTTACCGATTACACTCAGTTTTATTTATGCATAGTTCCTACATTGTGAATAATTGCATAGAATTCACAATTAAAACCGTCTAGCAAATGCACATTTATTTATATAAACCTCTTTATATACAAGTGACCCTGTCTGTGTGTGAAGAATGGTCTCTACTAGACTCCTCTGTCAATTTTTTGGTCTACAGACTTGAACCTTGACATAAAGGGAATTTAGACCCGTGAAACAAATTCGCAAGGAGTAAAAATAGATAAATGGTCAAAATTTGGGGAAAAAAAACAAAAAAGAAAACAGTGACCTTGGCAGGAATAAGTCGACTAAACCTGTTACTACTACGCATATGCAAATATACAGTTATAGGTAGAACATAATTTTTTTGCAGTTTTTGTATACATATGGATTTATATATTATTCCTTAATTGGAATTCGTTTTGAGATGAGCATTATATATATTAAAATCTTGTAATCGTCCCATCACTTGTATATTTTTAATTTTTAAACGTTACTTCTTTTTATACATTTTTGTCTTCCAGGCGGAGTAAAAATCTCGATGCCTTCCTTGTCTCCAACAATGACAGAAGGAGTTATCGTCAAATGGCACAAAAAAGAAGGTAAGAAAGCAAAAAAAAAAACCTAAACTTATTTTTGTAAAAATCTACGTAGAATGTGAATGCAATTTTATGTTCATGCACACTATAAGTACATATGTTTAAAAAAATATGTTAAGAAACGCTTTAGTAAGAGTTAAAAACATTATTCGGAAAAGAAACACAAATAGAGGTGAAAGTCCTTGATATGCGGAGTTTCAAACAAATACTTTCCTATATATATTATTCCTTAATTGGAATTCATTTTTGAGATGAGCATTATATATTTATTAATTTATTTTTATTTCGGACTATTATTCTCATCTTTATTAGTTGTTGTTTTTTGATCTTTTATTGGTTTGTTTATTCACAATGTTTCAGCCAACTATTGGGTGGGTCTGAAGATAGCGGTTTCAATCCCACCCAAAGCGTGCCAGAGGTTTACTTGGCCAAAATGTGGTGAGACGACAACAACTACGGATGGCTGAGAATGCAGTTAGGAGATTCGAAGTTCCTATCCGTCGCGGTTACCACCTGACGAAGGCCAGAGGTATAGTTGGCCGAAACGTTGTGAATACACAAACCAATAAAAGATGAAAAACAACAACTAATAAAGATGAGACTAATAGTCCGAAATGAAAATAAATTAATACATATGGATTTAGACAGTAACAGATACGGCTGGAGAGAGATATGTTTTGGCTTCACTTTGAGCTGATAGCACCCAAGTCATTTTTTTATTTACTTTTGAAATCGCTACTATACATTGGGTACAATATAATAATCAATAGAGAATTCACTATAATAAATATGAAATCTGCATAAATTAAATTATCATATCTACGCATATTTTACAACCGGGTAACACCAGGAGGGCTGCTAGTTTATAATATATATATATATAGGTCTATTTGAAGACCATGGAATTTTCATATTTTTTCATGTTCTTAATTTCTTGACACGGTGAGCAAGTTCTCAAGTCTCAAGTGATAGCATAGTATGGCTTATTTTTTTTTTTTTTAAAACAAAAGAATTAAAGCGACAATGGAAACTCAATTTTACCTATATATATATATATATATATATATATATATATATATATATATATATTAAGTAATGTGATTTATAATTTAAAATTTAAAAATCAAATTTTAATTAAATTAAAAATCCGTTTCATAAGAAGGAACAACAACAAAATCAATTATCTGTACGATCGTTTCGGAAAACAATGCTTTTTATTGTGGTATACATCAAGTTATGTAGAATAATTATATATAGTTTTTTGGTAAGCAAGGTCTCCTCATCAGCAAATTTTGGAGGGTTTTTATTGAATTTACATTAAAATACACTCAGCTCTTTAGACTATTGTTCTAATCTCCTTTAAATATATATATATATATATATATATATATATATATATATATATATATAAGCTGAGATCAGCTTACTTGCCTGGGGCGTTGAAACCGTCCATCCGGTTTATGACTTCTGGTTTCAAAAAATTTGTCTGCTTACCTATTTTATGGCCGCCCCCTGTTTTACATCCGCTATTAAAAGTAATGTAATTTTTAACCCTAAGATTTTTGTTCCTTAGAAGCGCTGGTTGAGTTTGAACAAAATAAATACATATTATATACGTTTGAAGCCAAAACAACGCATTATTACAAAATAAACATTTATTTTGTTTGAAATTTATATTGAAATTCATAAATATATTTCGAAACAAAGCCTCATCTTCAGTACATCTTTCTTTTTTTTTTGCCATATTGTTGTTGTCTTTATTTTGTAATAATGCGTTGTTTTGGCTTCAAACATATAATACGTATTTTATTTTATATAATTTAACCCTGTTTAGTTAAAAAAAAAAAAAAAAAAATGATTTAAATATACATATATAACTAATATGAATAATGACCTGCTGCCTTATGGTCCCCCCCCCCTCGCCAAACTTTCACGAAAAACACTCATCTAGCCAAAACCACTATCAATAATTTCCCACACTCTTTGTCTGTGCCTAGACTTAAATATAGATCCCACGAACAAAGCTTCTTTCTTAGAACTGTACGCCTGTGGAACTCTCTTCCAATTGCCTGCTTTCCAGCTGACTACAATCTGATTATCTTCAAGTCCAATGTAAACAAGTTCTTGATGAACCGTCCCCCCTAAATAATCCAATTTACAAAATTCCCACTACTTATGTTTACTACGCTATAATCACATTGATTAATGTATACCCATTCACCCTTATCCTCGAATAGCCTCCAAGCCTTGATAAGTGGTGATTCCTGTGTGTACAAAAAAAAAAAAAAGAATACACAAATGTTTGTGGGTGTGTATGCAAGTGTATGTGTGTATTGCTGAAAACAGAAAAATGTTTTAATTAACCGAAAAGAACTTACATCATCATCATCATCATCAGTCAGAGAAGTACGGATACTTATGAATTCGCCCTTAAGCACATGAAAAAAAACGTTCAACACATGGAAATAGATTAGATATATATTATGTAAAGTAACCAATGTCAAAAAAAAAAAAAAAAAAAAAAAAAAAAAGAAACACATGAAAGTAGCAGAGTAGAGACGCACCAGACGGACTGAATTTTTATTATCAACCGATTAACGTTCCTTAAAAAATTTTCTTCCGTGTTATTAGTCCTAAAGCCAATTCTCACAATGTAAAAATTAAAAATTCAACGAGTAAGAAAAAAAAAAAAAAAAAAAAAAAAAAAAAAAAGAAGAAATCTGTAGAAATGTAATTTTGCGGTCATTAAAAATCAAATCACCACTGAAGTAATAATTCTTCAATAGTGGAAACGTTTCATTCAATTGAGCTTTCAACTCTGATATTTTTTGGTTTTTTTTTTGCTTATGAAAAAAACTTAAAACATTAAGTCCGCCATATTAACGAGCAACCATTTTCAATTGTGAAACGCGGCCATTTTTTTTTTTGTATACAAATAGATACACAGTATCGTGCGCTTCACTGAAAAAAATACCTTGAAGTAACCTGAAAAAGAAATTGTGCATTAACGAAATTATTAAATTTTATTTACATTTTTTTTTATTTTTTTTTTATTACATTTTCACCCCAAACAAGGCACATTGCCACTTTGGTGTAGGGGGCTACTATCAGGGGAAACATCTACTGGGGTACTATGTAGGGATTAGGGCAGCGAGATGTTGGTTCACGTTGCACTTGAACTTATGCATGTCAGTACAGTTGGGGAAGCAGTGACCTGGAATGGAATTCCAAAGTCTAGCAGTTCTGGGGAAGAAACTACCGGAGTAGAAAGATCTTTTACATCTAGGGATCTCTACAGTGTGGGGGTGGGATTTTGCAGCTTGTCGGGTCTGTCGAGGGTGTTCACGTCGTGGGGGCACAAGTGCTTGCAGTTCTTCAGAGCATTCACCATTATAATACTTGTAGAACAGGCAGAGGGATGCAACGTTTCGACGATGGGATAGAGGCTGAAGTTTAGATGCCAGTTTAGGGCCTATCAGATTTGCGACTCTCTTTTGAACCCTGTCAAGGAGCGAGAGACTAGTAGCCGATGCACCGGCCCAAATATGACAGCAATACTCCATACATGGGCGAATAGTGGCCTTATAGAGGTACAGGATACTTTCGGGTGTTAGAAGTTTTCTAGCACGGTAGAGAGAGCCCACCTTCCTTGCAGCGGCCCTGGCAATGCCCTCGATTGTAATCAAAATTTTATCAAAATAACCCAAGATCAAGTCGGGGAATATTCCATTACTATTTAAAAAAAAAAAAAAAAAAAAAAAAAGACACAGAAGCACATCTTTGATTACTCATACTCCCCGAAAGTACTTCCTTTAAACTCCCCGGCCTAACGTTTACAGGGAACATGAACTGGAATAGATACATTGAGAGCATTGCCAAGGCTGCTGCGAAGAAGGTGGGCTCTCTCTACCGTGCTAAAAAACTACTTACGCGTGAAAGTATCCTGTACCTCTATAAGGCCACCATTCGCCCATGTATGGAGTACTGTTGTCACATTTGGGCTAGTGCATCTGCTGCTTGTTTCTCACTCCTTGACAAGGTTCAAAAGAGAGTCGCCAACCTGATAGGTCCTGAACTATCATCTAAGCTTCAGCCTCTGTCTCATCGACGAAATGTTGCATCCCTCTGCCTGTTCTACAAGTATTTTAGTGGTGAATGCTCTGACGAACTACAAGCACTTGTACCCCCCCTCGACGTGAATACGTCCAACAAACCCGACAAGCAGCTAAATCCCACCCCTTCACAGTAGAGATCCCTAGGTGTAAGGTCTTCTACTCCAATAGTTTCTTCCCCAGGATTGCTAGACTTTTGAACTCGCTTCCGAGATTCTGCTTTCCAAACTGAACTGACATGCAGAAGTTCAAGTGTAATGTGAACATACATCTTGCTACTCATCTCCCTTATGTTCCCGATAGTAGCCTCCTACTTCAAAGTGGCACTGTGCCTTGTTTGGGGTGAAAATTTAATTTAATATATATATATATATATATATATATATATGTGTGTGTGTGTACATTTCCCTACACAATAACTCTCTCAATTTTAAGTCTACAGACTCGAAATTTGATATACATGGTACTGAGATTTGGGAAAATCTTTGGGGTCGGTTTTCGGACAGAAATTTGGCTGTTAAGGGGTCAAAGTTCAACGATTTGACCTTTAAGAACTCTACCAAACTCCTCCGACAATTTTGGGTATTTTATTTATTTATTTTTTTTTTTTAATAATCAGGTACATTAGTTTCCATTCGATAATAATCCACTGAAACTGTAAAAAAGACAAAAATTTAAATAGGAGGGGGAGGGGGGTTCTGTTCGTACACGTGAACCAAAAAAAAATTTTAAATCATATTTCATATTTTCGGTTGTTCAAAGCAAAACACAATATTTTCAAAAATTTGATCACTGGTCAAATTTTTTAAATATTTATATGGTTAATAACAAAATAACTAAACATGTAAGGAAATTTTTTTTTATAATCAGTTTTCCAATTTAAAAATAATTCCATCTGGAACAAAAAAAAACAAAAACATCTGTTTACAGCCGTGCTATTGGTGCAGCAGTTGATGAGGATGCTGCTGCTCTTACTAATACTACACTCAAAACGATTTTTTTCCGGGTATCGTGATTTTTAAATTTTCTATCTACCACAAAAGAAAACAACATAAAATTATACTTTTAATGGATAAAAACAGTAAAAAAACATTTTATTAAACAGTGGGTGGCCAGAGAAATTTTTTTTCCAAAATTTTCAATATACGTCACAAAGTCTTTTTTTTTTTTTTTTTTTTTTTTAACATGACAAAAAAACTAGTATTCAAAAGTATTTCGGATGCCCCCAAACTATTAAAAGTGACATCTTTTCTGGTTAGTTTCCAAATTTCATGACAAAATTCTTAATACAAACGCTGTACAAGCATTTACAAATCGGGGGAGGGGGTAAATACAAAATCTTACCAAAAACGCTGTTTTATGATGTTCAGGATTTTATTTTATTTGCTTAAAACTCTAAAAACATTTTACATTATTATTAATTAATGCATTTGAACGGACATTCATTTCCAAGCAAAATGGTGGTATTTTGAGGACTTAAACTACTTATGTTTGTAAAATATGACTCAGGCCGCTTCAGTCTTGAACAGACTAAGGATACCCACGAAGGGTTGCCTGCGCGGGAAATTTTTGTGGCAAGAGACGACATTGTTAAATACCAGTGGCAAGTGAAGTACAGGACGACTGGAAACAAATGCCGAGATAAGCGGAGAGCACATACAGCGCCTAAAATTCCCAAATGGTCACCCATCTGATACTAACCAGGCTCAACGTTGCTTAACTCTGGTGATCTGACAAGAACTGGTGTGTCAACGTGATTATGCCGTATAGATACGGCAAAATATGACTATTTCAGCAGAAACCCCTTGAAATCTGATTATCGTTTTATTGTCCATGGGGATTGCTACTTATAGTCAGGACAGCAACAAACACATAATCTCCCTTGTTTCCACAGTTCTCGCAACGTTAATTGTTACAATAATATTTATGCATTAAAAAAAAAAAAAAAAATAGCAAAACTTTTGCTTCATCGAATTTCATAATTTTTGGATGTACGTAATTAATATTGTTTTTGCTTAAAATGACATATTTTAAAAAATTTACGCTTTACGAGGGGCATGCAATAAGTAATGCCCCTGACCCACTTCCCATAGCAGTAGAGCAATGAAACTTGGCACAGTTATTAGTCTTTCTCTACATAGGAACCACCCAGAGTTATGCATTTCTCCCATCGTTTGATGCAGCTCTGGAGACCGTTTTTGTAGAACACTCCATGTTGGTCCTCCAACCACGACGTGACTTCAGAAATCAAGGCTGCATCATCTGGGAAACGCTTTCCTTTCAAAAACAACTTCATGGCTGGGAAGAGGTGAAATTCAGAGGGTGCAAGGTCAGGAGAGTAGGAAGGATGGGGAAGGATTTCATAATCACACACCTGTGCTTTTGATCTGGCTACATGCGAGTTGTAGACCGGAGCGTTGTCCTGCAGGAGGAGAGTACCTTTGATGATCTTGCTTCGCCTCTTGATTTTGATAGCTTCCCTTAATTTCCTCAAAAGTGAAGCATAATAGGCTCCTGTAATTGTGGTACCCTTTGCTAGGAAATTTGTCATCACTACTCTGTCCTGGTCCCAGAAGACTGTGAGCATGACCTTGCCAGCGGAGGGCTGCACCCTTGCCTTCTTTGGAGGTGGTGAATCCAAGTGCTTCCACTGTATTGACTGGGCTTTGGTCTCTGGATCATAGTGATGGACCCAGGCTTCATCCTGTGCAATCAGTCTTTTGAAAAACTTTGACTCATCTTCTTGGCACATCTCCAAATTCATCCTCGAGCACTCGACGCATTCTCACGTTTGGAATGGTGTGAGCAACCTGGGAATCCATCTGGCAGACACCTTATGCATATGCAAATGGTCATGAATGATAGTTTCCACAGATCCTCTACTAATCTTGACATCTTGGGCTATTGGCGAATAGTAATGCACCGATATTCCAAAATGGCAGCCTTAACTTGACGAACAGATGCCTCATCAATGGCAGAAGGAGGGGGGGGGGCAGGTCTGGAAGCTGTTTCCACATACTTCCGGCCATGTTTGAATTCACGATGCTAGCGTTTTACAAGGTCATATGATGGGGCATTATCACCATAAGTTTCTTTCATTTCATAAAAAAGTCTCCTGTGGTGTGCGTCCTTACAAATACAGAAACCGGATCACTGCTCGATATTCAACAGGCTCCATTTCACACCTGATTCAGTTCAAACACCTGTAAAACAGAAACCACAATTAGTTCAGAGCTGTAATTTGCCACATAACCCGTAGAGATATAAATCACTGCACATGCAAAATTTCAGCTAGATCAGACAAATGGAAGTGGGTCAGGGGCATTACTTATTGCACACCCCTCGTAGTCAAATTATAAAAAAGCACTCAAAATATGTGAGGAGTTTTTGGTTCGGAGATTTGAGAATTGGAGTATTCTATTGCTTTCAATTTTCAGCTGACTCCTGCACGTCGAAGTTGGTAGTCACTTACCTCGGAGGCGGTGTGCAGCAGTTGTATGCGTCCATCTGTCATTGTCATCAAACGGATACCCATACGCCCAAGAATTTCAAGTTGTTCCTTGTTACCAGCCATGAAGTCGATAGCCCGAAACCGACGGCGATTGCTGAAAAACAAAGAAAAATAAGAGATTCATGTTGTTTGCTTGAAGCATTGTAATACATATAAATATATATATATATATTTTTTTTTTTTTGATTCATCCAGCCTTGACAGACATTAGTGCTTTTCTTTTAATGATTTGGAATTCATTCCATTTGCGCTTTTTTCCAAGGAACTCTGCCTTTTGGATGATTTTGGACCATTTGGAATTTACCCATTGGATTGAAATTTTAAATTCGACCGTTTTGGATTTTACCATTTTTGGATTTTTACCCTTCACCGGACTATCCATTCATGTGAAATCTTTTTATCATTTTTCTTTTGCCTCCTGTTCCCCTTACCTCACCCTTTTTTTTTTAACCAAGTAAGATCTTTGACTTACTTGTAATTTCATTAAATACTTTTATATACAAAATCCGATCCTGCATTTTGCTAATTCCTGCCCTCTGATGAGAAGGAGAGTATTTCTTCGAAACTTCGCGGATTAAGGACTATCCACTTATCTTGTGCTTCCTTTTTTAAAATTAAATATGTTTTAAACTCTTTTTCAAGATGTCTTTTAACATATTTTATTAATCATTTGTTCATATATATATATATATATATATATATATATATATATGTATATGTATACACACACACATTCAACCCAGCTTTGCTCGGGCCCTATGTACTGTTCATGAATTCATGTGTATATCCTACATCTAAAATTTCATGTGTTTACACCCAATATTGGCTGAATAGTTTGCTAGAGACTGTAAAAGGTAAAATCTTTGACCCCCTTACCAGCCTAATTTTCAGCCAAAATCAGATTAAAAACTATGTCTGAATACCCTTTATGTAAAATTTCATATGTTTAGACTAAAAATTGGCTTAGTAATTTGGTGAGCACTGCAGAATTTAATTTTTTTAAACTTTCACCCCAATTTTGACCCCTTTATTGTTTTGGGCTCAAATCAAATTAAAAAGTTTGATCCATGTCCGAGTAACCGATATCTAAAATTTCAAGTGTTTAGATCCAAAATTGGCGAAGTAATTTGGTAGAGTTTTCAAAGGTCAAATCGTTGAACATTGACCCCCTTGAAAGCCAAATTTCTGGTCAAAAATCGATTAAAAAGAGTTTCCCAAATCTCAATACCCCTTATGTCAAATCTCGAGTCTGTAGACTGAAAATTGACAGAGTAGTTTGGTAGGGAAATGTACACATGCAGACAGACAGACAGACAGACCATTTCACTTTATATATATATATAAGAGCAAATAGTTAAAACAGGTTACAAAACACTTGGAAAAAGAGTTAAAAACATATTTAATTTGAAAAGGAAACACTAGATAAGTGGATAGTCCTTAATACGCAGAGTTTCGAAGAAATACTTTCCTTCTCATCAGAGGGTAGGATTTAGCAAAATGCAGGATCAGATTTTGCATGCAAAAGTATTTGATGAAACTAAAAGTAAGTCAAAGATCTTACTTGATAACAAAAAGTGGATAAGAGGGAATAGGGTGAAGAAAAAAGTGATTTCTCGTGAATGGATAATCTGGTGAAAGATAAATTATCCAATGACGGTAAAATCCAAAAATGTAAATCCAAGAAAGTTAGTTAAATTTCCATTTGCACAAGTAAAATCCAAAGAAATCGCGTAATTGGAAGATGGTCCAAAATAATCCAAAATGCCGAAATCCGTGGAATAATTCACAAATAGGTACAAGGAAAAGGGGAAAAAATTCCAATAATAATATTAATAAAAGAAAAATAAGATATGCGTTTGACACGGCTGCCAAGTCAAAATGCAATGAAGAAAATAAGAATACAAGAATAATAAGATATAAGTTAGACTCGGCTGCCAAGGTGTAATTAAGAAAAATTTATTTATTTTTAAAAATTTTTATTTTATACATATATGTTGTATTTTATGTATATATATGTTGTCTTTTATATATAAAAAAAAAACCATCCAATACTTTTGCTGATGAGGAGACTTTGTTTCAAAAAAAACTATTAGTCAGAATTATTGTCCATGACTTAATGTCTATCACAATAAAAACATAGTTTCCGAAACGATCGTACAAATTATTGACTTTCTTGTGTTCCTTCTTATGAAACAGATTTTTAATTTTTAATTTGAATTTTAAATTATCAATCATATTACTAAATATATATATATATATATATATATATATACATGATGATTGCAACGTCTTGTCAGACGAGTGCCACTCCCTCAGGCACTTAAAGTCTACGAGTCCAAAAGTGACTTCCATCGCCACAGGGCCATTTTAATAGACAAATGCCTGAGGGAGTATCTATACACAGATGATGTTACAGAGTCTTAGCTTTGTACGAAAGCCAAGTCTCTATCTCGGTTCAAAATGTTGAGATCCAGCAACAAGCAAGAGCAAGATAGCCAGCAACAAGTTAAACTGCAGACCAGCTTAATGCGGGTACTGGTCTCCCGCTTTATGGTTTTTTAAATCAGAGATTTTCTTCTCCTAGAAATATACATATATTGTGCTTTAATTGATATTCCAAATAAGCAAGCTGCTCTGTCCCACCCTGTATAAGTACTTTACTTATCTTGGCAGCATCCTATCAACAAACCCGTGATAACAAAATCAGAGTTGCTCATGCATCATGCGGAAAAAAGTATAAAATAGTATTCAGCAATCAAGAACTGTCGCAATCAACCAAGCTCATGATCTACAAAGCAGTTGTAATCTCAACCCTGCTCTCTATCTATATAAAAGCCAAGTACGTCCAAGGATGGAGTACTGCTGCCACATCTGGACAGGAGCTGCTAAAAACAGCCTATCCTGCCTTGACAGAGTACAAAATAGACTTCGTGGCTTGGTGGGGGATGACCTTTTCTCTTCCCTGCAACCTCTTTCCCACAGAAGAGATGTTGCAAGCCTATCTTTGTTCTATTATTTCCATGGCAAGTGCTCCTCTGAGCTCCATTCTCTGGTCCCCCCCCCTCGCCAATCTTTTTCAAAAAACACCCGACTAGCTGAAACCACCTTCACCAATTTTCCCCACTCCTTATCTGTGCCCAAATCAAAACGTAGATTCCATGAACAAAGCTCCTTTCATAGAACTGCACGCCTGTGGAACTCTGTTCCGCTTACCTGTTTCCCTCCCGACTTCAACCTGGATGTCTTCAAGTCCAACATAAACAAATTCCTGATGAACCGCCCCCTTAAGTAATGGCACTTTATCAATTCTCTAATACTATTACTACACTATCCCATTGATTACTGTACACACAATAACCCTTATCCCCAAGTGGCTTCTGGGCCTTGATAAGTGGTGAACTCCATGTAAAAAAAAAAAAAATAAATAAATAAATACCTGTGAGACTTGGGTGTTCGGGTTTGTATTACTGTACACACAGATTCAAAAAAATTGTCATAAAAAAAAATATATAACAAATAAATGTTATCAAAGGCAAGATAAGTCACTTTTCTACCTAACTGGATAATTTTTTAGTGTTTTTATTTAATGTAACATGTTTATTCAGTTCGAAAAACAGTGTTTACTGATGTATTGGAAAGTTAAAAATGGTGACTGACATTCTCTTTGACACGGTAAGTTTGTGAAAAGGAGTTAAAAATAAAAAAACTAGACAAAATACTGTTAGAAACTCGCTCAATATGTTACCGTGACATAGGCTGACATATATTCGGTGATTTTTAACAGTATTTTGTCTAGTTTTTTATTTTTAACTTCTTTTCCCAAACTTACTGTGTCAAAGAGAGTGTCGGTCGCCATTTTTAACTTTCCAATACATCGGTAAACACTATTTTTTTTTCAAGCTGAATAAACATGTTACATTAAACATAAACACGAAAAATATATCCAATTAGGTAGAAAATTAACTTATCTTGCCTTTGATAACATTTATTTGTTATATATTTGTTTTTTGACAACTTTTTCAAATCTATGTGTACAGTAATACAAACCCAGGTATTCTATAGAAGAGACCCGAAAAAGAATATTTTCAACAAGCAAAACTGCGCGGTATCTTAAGCATAAAGTGGCAAGACTTCATTACGAACACTGAGGTTCTCCTTCGCTCAGGGATTGAACGTATAGAAGCCATAATAAGACACCGTCTACGCTGGGCTCGACACGTTGCACGTAGCTTAGTGGGGGATGCCCTTTTCTCTTCCCTGCAACCTCTCTCCCATAGAACAGACGTTGTGAGCCTATCCTTGTTTTATCGTTATTTCCATGGCAGGTGCTCGTCTGAGCCCCAATCTCAAGTCCCCCCTCGCAAATCTTTTACGAAAAACACCCGTCTAGCTGAAACCACTGTTAAAAATTTTCCCAACTCTTTATCTGTGCCTAAATCAAAACGCAGATTCCATGAACAAAGCTTCTTTCTTAGAACTGCACGCATGTGGAACTCTGTTCCGTCTGCCTGCTTCCCACCTGACTACAACCTGGATGTCTTCAAGTCCAACGTAAACAAATTCCTGATGAACCGCCCCCCCCTTAAGTAGACATTTTTATTAAACCCCCACACTAACGTACTGTACATGCAATACCCTTTATCCCTGAGTGGCTTCCGGGCCTTGATAAGTGGTGATCTCCTTGTAAAAAAAAAAAAAAAAAAAAAAAAAAAGCCTGACAACTGCCTACCCAAGCAAGCTGTTGTAGCAGATCTTGCCATTGGAACCAGACCCCGTGGCGTACCAAAAAAACGCTTTTAAAGACCAGCTTAAATCTACTCTAAGACCACCAAAATTGACACAAACAACCTGGAAGCCAATGCAGCCAACAGGGAGAACTGAAGGAGGAAAATATATGAAAACACCAAAAAAATCTTTTAAAAAAAAAAAGAAAAAATAAAAAAAAAAAAAAAAAAAAAGAAAAGAAAAACAGGTCAACAACCTGTGAACCTTCCTATTATGCCCTGTGGCGACTGCAGGTGCCTCTTATGCTTAGATAGGACTCATTTCGCATCGAAAAAAAGTGTCAATAAGCAAAATGTATATTCGTATCGAAGTTCCACTAACAACAACAATATATATGTATATATATATGGAAATTTTCTTTATTCACTTATATATATATATTTTTTTTTTTTTATTACATTTTCACCCCATACAAGGCACATTGCCACTTTGGTGTAGGGGGCTACTATCAGGAGCAGCAACTACTGGGGCACTATGTTGGGATTTGGGCAGCAAGATGTCGGTTCACGTTACACTTGAACTTCTGCATGTCAGTACAGTTACGGAAACAGGGACCTGGAATGGAATTCCAAAGTCTAGCGGTTCTGGGGAAGAAACTACTGGAGTAGAAAGATCTTTTACATCTAGAGATCTCTACTGCGTGGGGGTGGGATTTAGCTGCCTGTCGGGTTTGTCGAGGGTGTCTACGTCGTGGGGGTACAAGTGTCTGCAGTTCGTCAGAGCATTCACCATTAAAATACTTTTAGAACAGGCAGAGGGATGCAACGTTTCATCGATGGGACAGAGGCTGAAGCTTGGATGCCAGTTCAGGGCCTATCAGATTGGCGACTCTCTTGTTCATATAATATATATACACACACACACACACACACACACATATATATATATATATCTGTAAAAATATGTTTTATAATATATACCAATCCTTATTTAAGAAGGTCAATGTAATTACAGAGCATATAATGAATAAATGAAAAAAGACTATATTCCAAATTTTACGATGTTGACCATCTTACAATTTATTCCTTTAATCCAGTTGACACTTACAATTCTTGACGGTATCTGTTTCGTAGCACAAAATCATTCATTTAATCAGTGAATCTATTTTGCCTTCAATAAGTTTCAAAACTCTTTTCATATAGGCACTTTTATTGACAGTACACACATGAAACTCTAGTCTCTTTCGAAGTAATCTCCTCTGGCTGCAACACACTTAGTGTACTGTTTCAACAACTTCTGGAAGGCCCCATGGAAGTCCTCTTGTATGAGTGTGTAAATGACCCTCGTCACAGCCTCTTCCATCTCAAGACAGCCTCTAAAGTTTTCCTTGAACTTAGGGAATAACCAAAAGTCACAGGGCGCAAGGCCTGGACTATAGGGAGGGTGAGGATCTGTCTTGATGCCCATCTTTTTGATCTTCTCTGAGCACCCTTGGGACAAATTGTGTGTACAGTTCCCACACCAACATCAAACTTATTATCTCTACAGACACACAACGGTCTTTATTTGACCAATCAACTCTGGTGTTCCGACTTCCTTACACCTCCCACACCTCTCATCATCCCTCACAGACTCCCAGCTTCCTTGAAACTCTTATGCCACTCAAAAACTGATGCTCGATTCATGCAAGATGGTCCAAAAGCAGTCTAAAGCATTCCATACGTTTTGGTGTCATTTTTTACAAGTTTAAAACAGAATTTTGTATTGCATATTGTTCTTCTAAAATGTCCTCCTCACGTCCACATTGTATTTTTGAAATTCACCAGCTGTAACAATCAAGCTTTAGTAGGGTGTATTCCAATTCCTGCTGTAGCCTAAAATCATAAAAATTTGTCAATAATCTCATAAGACGTATAACAATAACATACTGAATTTTCAAGAATCTACAATTTAAAATGCCTGTACAAAAAAATCTAGAAACTTATTGGAAGCCTCTCGTACATGGCAGGTGCTCGTCTGAACTCCAATCTCTGGTCCCCCCTCGCCAATCTTTCACGAAAAACACCTGTCTAGCTGAATCCACTGTGAAAAATTTCCCCCCACTCTATATCTGTGCCTAAATCAAAACGCGGATTCCATGAACAAAGCTTCTTTCTTAGAACTGCACGCCTGTGGAACTCTGTTCCATCTGCCTGCTTCCCTCCGGATTACAACTTGGATGTGTTCAAGTCCAATGTAAACAAATTCCTAATGAACCACCCCCTTAATTAAACACTTCATCAAATCTCCACACTAACGTAATGTGCAATAACCCTTATCCCTGAGTGGCTTCCGGGCCTTGATAAGTGGTGATCACTGTGTAAAATAACTGATGTTTTTCCCCCACAAGTACTCTAACCACTTCACTACGGGTCCTTGTGAAAAAAAAAAAAAAAAAAAAATTCAGTTCTAAAAGTGACTTTTTTCTGTAAGCTGGAGGTTCAATACTTTTTTTTTTTTTTTTTTTACTTCAGTAAGTTTTAAGAGATCAAGGGAGCTAACTCCTTCTGGAGCTAACACTTGATTCTGTTATGATTTAAATTTATATCCGAGGGCTCTTTTAAGAATAGACACTCTTCCCTTTATGGCTGCTAATTGGTATTTCCTTACAGTTTAGTCTTCGAGAGATTGCTTACAAGTATTTCTGAAGATTCTTTTTTTTTTATTAAGCCAGTTGTTCCTATCACAACCGGTTGTGTGGGTGCGGAAAAATACGACTAAAAATTAGTTAGGACCTCATTCCATTAATTTTTGTTTGTAATGTCATGCAGATTCCCAGAGTTTGGTAAGATACACCAGAAGAAGACTGGAGGTTACATCGGCCGAAATGTTATAAAAAATGACACTCAAGAACAGTAGTCCGAAGAATCGGAATAATGTGACTAAAAAATTCGGAAATGTAATATTGCAGATGCTGCGTCTTAATTGCATCAAAATGATGTACGGAAAACGATCATAAAATATAAAGAAAAATTAAAAAATACAACAGCGAATTAGTTAGGACTTCATTTCCAAAAACTTCATTCTCAGAAATTTACAACTGCATCAAGTTCATTGGGGATAGCCTCTTATTTCTGATCTGACTAGCGGAGAGACCCAACATTGTTATACGTGTTCATGGAGATTTGAGAACTGAACAAGACAGATGCTGGCACCAACAAAAGGATAACTTTGGATGAAGATGGAGAAAGATTACTTCTGTCCACGATAACACACAAACTCAAATAATTGCGGACGAAGACTGATTTCTATCATTCCGTGTGTTTTACTCCTTATAAATAAAATAGTTATGTCAAGTCAACTAGGAGTACACTCATTTCTTTCCACATGTTCATCTCCTGCAAGGCATTATTCATTATGATATTCTGGGACAGGAAAAAGATTTCGTCCGCATTCCACTAACATTGAACAAACAACCTTTAAAAGCGTTCGTCAGGAATTAGAAAAATTCCAAAAACAGAGAGAAAAAAATTCAATTAACAAAATATCAGATTTATTCTTTTTATTCGGAATTCTTCCCTAAATTATAACTAACTAGCAAGGAGACCCGATGTTGCCCTGGATTGAATGAGTAACAACAAATATCCCACATTTCCAATGCCTTTGTCATCGAAATCCGTGAAATCGTCCATTTTTCTATCAAATCGTTTAATTACCTTTTCTAGTCGAGGACTCACTATGGTGCGCAGGGATGAATCGTCACATGCCTCTTTGCAATGACTTAGTTCACAGTACATTGCAGTTTACATTGTACTGTAGAGAACTTACTGTCGGTTTTATAAAATTATTTTTATATATAACTAGCCTGGGCGCCCGGCGTTGCCCTGGTGTTTGGAGGTGTGTGTTGAGCAAAAAAAAAAAAAAAAAGTGGTAGTAGGCAGGCAGGCTCAAGCCCGTACTGTGAAGGAGGAAAAGAATGTGGGGGGGGGGGGGGTGACATCTTTGTCGTTGCATCCATCGCCAAACCAGAAGTGGCAAAGGTTTAAATTAAGGCTAGTCAATCAAAAAAAGGGGGATGACTTTCGAAAATATTGGTAAAAAAAAGCGACCCTTTCTTTCAGTTGAGGGTGAAGAAATTAATGTTTTTGCCCAATTTTTTCGATATTTGTCGTCAGAAGGGACAAGATTCCAAACGATACCGATCTCGTGAAAATCGGTCGCCTCCGTCAAAAGTTTTAGGCATACATACATACATACATACATACATACATACATTTAAACAGACAGGTGATATTTACGTTATAGATAGCTTGCATTAAAGTCTAAAATGCAAAAGTCAATTATCATGCTTCAATCGTGCTTTAAACTAAGGTAACTGTATATCATTATTATTGTATTTCTAACAGAAATAACTATAAAATGAATGTGTTAACAGTGATAAAAAAAAGGGCGGGGGGGGGGTGAAAGGTGATAATGTACATACGGACATTAAATTACCTTAGTGCATCATTGTATAAATCATCATTATTATTGTATTTTTACATAAAAAAAAAATTAAAAGAAAATACAACTACGAATTAGATAGAATTCATTTCCAAAAACTTTTACATTCTCAGAAATTCACAATTGTACCATGTTCTTTTCGGATAGCCTCTTATTTCTGATCTGACGAGCGGAGAGATCAATGTTGCCCAGGATTAAATGAAGATTGACAACCGTTTCATACTTTTATTCGCATAGGGATGCACACCGAGAGGAAGCTTAACATCCCTCCCCTTAATGATTTAGTCCACAATAAATTGTAGTCTACCTTGCACTGCAGACAACTTACTGTTGATTATATAAAATTATTTTGCATAATGGTTTGAATTTAACTTTAAAATCAAAAAGTCAAGTATCATAATTCAGTTGTGCTCCAAACAGAAACATTCATCTCAAACGCACCCCTGTTATATGAAAGAACCTGCTGTTCATTTTATTTGCCAAGCCCTTCTGCTTGCATGGCCAAAAAGACTTGATGTTAGGCTGTAGAAGGATGTTAACTTCGATCCAAATCGGACTGTTCCTTCTTTAATCAGATTATTTTCGATTATCGATTTTTGATACTTGTCGGGGGGGGGGGGGGTATTCCGATGCAAAACCTATCTAAGGGCACATAAAGTAAATTTGCGTGAAATTTCAAAAAAATATCGGCTGAGCCATTTAAGTTGATAGGGAACGAACTCAGATGGACACACATACATACATTAAATGCCTTTTAGATATAAGTAGAGATTTATCATATCTGTGATCATCTCAACACTCGTTTCATCCGCAGCCGTCAATATTTCTCTAACAACATCCGAGCATCCGCAAGCTTTACCTTTCTTCATCTTAATCACAGCTTCCCATACCATTCCTTCACATGAAAACGACGTAATTCAAATAAGATTTAAAAAATATATATATATATATATATATATATATATTTCTAAAAATCCACATCATCTGTCCAGGCAGAAAACCAAACTGCATTCCATCTTATTTATTTGCGGACTGTTATTCTCAGCTTTATAACTGCTGTTTCACCAAGTTTTGGCGAACTCATCCTCTGGTCTTCTTCAGGTGATTAATCGCGACAGGATAGTAATGCTGAGTCTTAACTGTATCCTGAATAATTACTGCCTTCCATAGTTGTCTCACCACATTTTTGGCCAAATAATCCTCTAGCCGACTTTGGAGAGGATTGAAACAGCTATCTCAGACAAAGCTCACCTGGAACCGTAGGGATTTAACACCACTATCCACTGAGCCACGGGCCCGAAAAGTTGGCCAAAATGTTGTGAAACAACAACTATAAAGATGAGGATAACAGACTGCAAATAAATAAATAAATAAATATACAAATTGTTCATCTCAAAAGGATTCCAATAGTTAAAATTCAGTACGGACCCGATGATGGATTGGTTGGTTGTTTTATGGCATATCAACCCTTTTCGGGTTATTTAATGCCGAATTCAAAGATTTTGAAGAAAAATTTTTTTATTAGAATAGATTTGTTGTTTTCACGTCGGTTTCTATTTAACCCATAGTTGGGACCCTAACAGGTATTACCACTCCGGGTCAGAGTGGACCTGGGAGCAATGGTAATTAAAGGGTGGCTCCACACTCCCCACAAGCTGGGGCCTCACCACTGGATATAGTTTAAGGTCATATCCAGGACCCCCGATGATGGAAGACCAGAAAAGAACGGAAACACTTGCATTTATAAGACAAAAAAAAAAATTCTTCGTGGCATAATGGATAGAGGCATTGTTTCTCTACGGTTCCAGGTCAGCATTGTCTGAAGATAGCGGTTTCAATCCTACCCAAAGCCGGTCAGAGGATTAGTTGACCAAAACGTGGTGAGACAACAACTATGGAAGGCAGTAATTACTGGGGATACAGTTACGAGACTCAGCATTCTTATCCTGTCGCAGTTTACCACCTGACGAAGTGAAACATAGAGGAGGAGGATAACAGTCCGCAAATAAAATATACAAATTACTCGTCTCAAAGGAATTCCAATAAAAATATGCATTCCATCTATCGGATTTCTTCATCATTCTCTCCAGCACTTTCAGAATTCGATCCATCAAATTTAAGCTGCTGTAATTACTAGGGCTATGACAACAGCATATTATTTTCATTGTTTTGACTCTCGAGTATATATCCGGTACAGTTAATCAACCGAGAACCACATCACTCTATATAAAAGCATATAAGATATCAACGGATACACACTCGAGAGTCAAAACAATGAAAAGAATATGTTGTTGTCCTAGTAATAAAGCGATTTTTAGATTGTAAACTGCTTCAGTCATTTCCAGGATTAACTTCATATTTCTTTTACCCCCACCCCAACTGTTAAAAACAAACATGACTTCATATCCCCCGCTCCATGCAATAACTAACGCTATGATTTTAGATAAATGTAAAATGATGGATTCCATTCATTAGATTTCTTAATTATTCTCTCAACCACTTTCAGAATTCGATCCATCAACTTTAAGCCGCCGTAATTACCTCTACCGAATGCTATCACCAGACAATCTCTCTTGGCCCTCTGTCAAAAGCTTTTCCAAAAAGCAAAGAAAAAAAAAAAAAAAAAAATACTGGTTCTTCTTCTTACCAAGGTACTTTCACAGACAAGTACTAAATTATCAGTACACAGCCTCTCTTCCACACAATATTAAGCCAAGAGGCTATCCCAGAAGAACACTTGTGTATTTCCGAGAATGGAATGTAAAGGTTCTTGGAAATGAATTCTAACTAATTCGTAATGATAATTTATACAATGATGCACTAAGGTAATTTAATGTCCGTATGTACATTATCACCTTTCACCCTCTCTTTTTTTTTTATCACTGTTAACACATTCATTTTATAATTATTTCTTTTAGAAATACAATAATAATGATATGCAGTTACCTTAGTTTAAAGCACGATTGAAGCATGATAATTGACTTTTGCATTTTAGACTTTAATGCAAGCCATCTATAATGTAAATTTCACCTGTCTGTTTAAATGTATGTATGTATGTATGTATGTCTAAAACTTTCGACAGAGATGACTGATTTTCATGAGATCAGTATCATTCTGAATCTTGACCCTTCGGACGACAAATATCGAAAAATTGGCCAAAAGCATTCATTTCTTCACCCTCAACTGGGTACTAATCTACAAGGAAGGGTCACTTTTTTTCGCCGATATTTTCAAAAGTCGTCCTCTCTTTTCGATTGACTAGCCTTAATTTTAACCCACACCGAGAGGAAGCTTAGCATCCCTCCCCTCAATGATTTAGTCCATAAATTGTAGTCTACATTGCACTGTAGAGAACCTACTGTTGATTTTATAAAATTATTTTGCATAATGGTTTGAATTCAAGTTTCAAATGAAAAAGTCAAGTATCATAGTTCAGTTGTGCTCTAAACATAAACATTCATTTCAAACGCACCCCCCCCCCCCGTGATATCAAAAGAATCTGCTGTTCATTTTGTATGTTAAGCCCTTCTGCTTGTGTAGCAAAAAAACTTGTGGTATTAGGCTGTAGAAGGTCAAAAGCCGCTGTAATTATCTCTATCGAATGCTATCACCAGACAACCTCTCTTGGCACTGCCAAAAGCTTTTTCCAGACCAACAAAAAAAAAAAAGAAAAAAAAAATATGGGGTCTTCTTACCAAGGTACTTTCACAGACAAGTACTAAATTATCAGTACATCTCTTCTACACAATATTGAGCTAACAGTAGTTTTAATGATAATTGTTGCTACACATACTTTCGTATTATTTGAATTATTAAAAGAGCTGTTCTCATTTTGAGTGTTAATTTTACAAAGAAGTTGTGTTTGAAGGCTATATCAATGCGGTTCCAAGGAAACACTGTGGACCCAAGTTAGTTTATAAAAGAATAATGACAATATTAGAAGGAATTTTCAATTGTATTACGTTTATTTACCAACATAAAGTGCCGTTCAAGATTGTAGGTGTTGATGTCCCGAATTTTCAAGAGTAATATCTCTTCTTCAGGAGAAAAAAAAAAAATTATTTTTTAGTTTTAGGTTTCAGTCGACATAACTGCTGACCTTTTATTTAATCTGTTAGCCATAACTAGGTAGAAATCAGAAGTATGATATTATATCGGAATCTTTTGAGATTCCGAATTAGTATATTTATTTATTTGTTTTGTTTGTTTATATAAATTAATTTATTTAAATTAATAAATATTTTTTAAAAAAATTAAAAAAAAAAAAAAAAGAGTTGATTTAAGTGCCATCGAAACCGAAACACAAACTTATGAAGAATTCTTGGTAAAATTATTTATGACAAGAAATAGAACATAACAATTAAACGGCTTGGATGTAAGCATGACACAAAAAATATTTAAATATCTATATATTAAAACGATAGCGTGTTTGTTCTTTTGTGTGTAACGCTTACATCCGGGTCGTTTAACTGTTGTGTTCTTCTATACTCATAAATAATTTTAACAAGAATTCTTCATTGGTTTTCAGTTTTGACTATAGCTGATACCACTTAAATCAACTGTTATCTGTTTTCTTTTTTATAAATAACTAGCAGGGGTGCCCGGCGTTGCTCGGGTGTTTGGAGGTGTATGCTGTGCAAAAAAAAAAAGCAAAAAAAAACAAAAAAAATGGTTAATTTTTTAAAACTTTGACCCCTATTATGACCCCTTAAAATTTATTGTTTCGGGCTCAAATCACTTTATTAAGTTAGATCCAGGTTCAAGGAACCTATATCTAAAATTTCAAGTGTCTAGACCCAAAATTGTCGGAGGAGCTTGGTAGAGTTCTCAAAGGTGAAATCGTTGAACTTTGACCCCTTAACAGCCAAATTTCTGGCTGACACCCGTCACATCGATTTTCCCAAATCTCAGTACACGGTATTTCAAATTTCTAGTCTATAGACTAAAAATTGACAGAGTTATTGCGTAGGGAAATGTACACAGACAGACAGACACACAGACACGTTCACTTTTATAGATATATAGATTTTATCAAGAATTTTTCATAAGTTTTGGTTTCGGTTTGATTATGGCTGAAGGAACTCAAATTATGTATATATGTATATATATATATATATATATATATATATATATATATATATATGTTTTATTTTTTATTACCGTATCTTTCTGTTAAGTTACATTATTGTTTCAGCTACCCAGCCGTGTTTTTGGCCATCTGTAGCTTCCTCAGACTTTTACAGAAATATTCGTTATTATGGGATGAGAGAGTGAAAGAGCCGGTAATAAAAAATAAAACGCATATTTGCTCTACAACAGTATTGAGCACTTTCTTCAGTTTTTATTAATTACCATTTCCACTAATATATATATATATATATATATATATATATATATATACACACACACACTTTTTTCATTTATTTCGGTTTTGATTCAAGCTGATAATTCTATAATAATACATACGAAATCTGCAAGAATTAAAATATCATATTTAAGCGTACTGTCCGACCGGGCTTTGCCGGGCGTCCCTGCTAGCTTAGATAAATACTTTTACAGTTTAACAGAAAAGCTACAATAATATCAGAGCGTCTCCAGTTACACTGAACATCTACAGAATGATGACACCAATATATTACATATGAATGAGTCCCTGTGGAATCTCCACAGGTCCCACTAGTTTATTTATTAAAATATTTAAATATTCAAACACTTATTCAAATATTTATTTATTTTTTTACATGGAGTTCACCACTTATCAAGGCCCGGAAGCCACTCAGGCATAAGGGTTATTGTGTGTACAGTAATCAATGGGATAGTATTGTAGTAATCGTTAGTACTGGATATTTGATAAAGTGTCTTACTTAAGGGGATGGTTCGTCAGGTATTTATGTTGGACTTGAAGACATCCAAGTTGTAGTCAGGTGGGAAACAGGCAGACGGAAGAGAGTTCCACTAGCGTGCACTTCTAAGAAAGAAGCTTTATTCATGGAATCTACGTTTTGGTTTTGGCACAAATAAAGAGTGGGGAAAATTTTTGACAGTGGTTTCAGCTAGACGGGTGTTTATCGTGAAAGATTGGTGAGGGGGAAGGCAGGGATTGGAGCTCAGACGAGCACTTGCCATGGAAATAATGATAAAACAAAGATAGATAGGCTCGCAACGTCTCTTCTGTGGGAGAGAGGTTGCAGGGAAGAGAAAAGGGCATACCCCACTAAGCTACGAAGTCTATTTTGTACTCTATCAAGGCAGGATAGGCTGTTTTTAGCAGCTCCTGCCCAGATGTGGCAGCAGTATTTCATCCTTGGACGTACTTGGCTTTTATATAGATAGATGTATTAACTATAGGGAAGAAACTGATTTGTTTTTTGTTTTTGTTTTTTAAACAAGGAGTTAATTCCTTTATGCCAAATAATTCCTTGAGAAATTTATAAAAACGAGTCCTCAGAACCACACCTCTCACCCTGATCGCTAGGCCAAAGGTTCTCGACAACTCACATGATAATTTCCACACACCAGCACAGTCATCTCCAGCTCAATAACCACCAGCAGCTCCATCGTAAAAAAAACTAATATCAAGGTCTAACGTGTGATATGAAAAGAAACTGGAATCTTAGAGAGATATCAATCATACCAGTTATTATAGGTGCCACAGGGCTTATGAAGAAGAACATGAAGTCCTACCTAACTAATATTCCTGGTGAGCCAAGTGCAAAAGAGATCCAGATAATTATACGTAAGGGAACAGTAAGGATACTAAAAAGAGCTCTCGGTTGGTTTTAATAAAAAGCAGGGAAATGTTGGCAGCTGGTTTGGGTGCTTCATACACAACATTACAATCTTAAAAAAAAAAAAAAAAAAAAAAAAAAAAAAAGGCCATACTATAACTATTATGACAATGATAGCCTTTCTCATGATCGACACCATCCTAATATCGCCTCACACGATGTCTACGCAGACAACTTCAATTATCTTCACAAAGGAATTATACAACACTCTCCAATAATCCTCTCTCTGACAATCTTCACTAACAACGTCCTTTAAAAGTTCGATAAATAATTATAACACAATCAGTCAAAAAATCCTGTGTTTTGTCTTTTTCTTTCTCAACATAACATCTATTTCGTCCATCTGTCCGTTGATCAGTCAAAATTTTTTCAATTCCCTAAAGAGGGCTCGCTCTTTTCTCAAATCGATAACAATAATCTTTTAAAATCGATATTAATAACTATGGGTTTGTATTACTGTACACAGATTCGAAAAAGTTGTCAAAAAACAAATATATAACAAATAAATGTTATCAAAGGCAAGATAAGTTACTTTTCTACGTAACTGGATATATTTTTCGTGTTTTTATTGAATGTAACATGTTTATTCAGCTCGAAAAACCAGACAGTGTTTACCGATGTATTGGAAAATTCAAGATGGCGCCTCACTCACTCTTCAACACGGTAAGTTTGGGAAAAGATGTTATAAATAAAAAACTAGAAAAAATACTATTAAAAACTCGCCGGATATATGTCAACCTATGTCACGGTAACATATATTGAGCAAGTTTTTAACAGTATTTTATCCAGTTTTTTATTTATAACACCTTTTCCCAAACTTACCGTGTTAAAGAGGGAGTCAGACGCCATCTTGAATTTTCCAATACATCGGTAAACACTATATGGTTTTCGGGCTGAATAAACATATTACATTGAATAAAAACACAAAAAATATATCCAGTTACGTAGAAAAGTAACTTATCTTGCCTTTGATAACATTTATTTGTTATATATTTGTTTTTTGACAACTTTTTCGAATCTATGTGTACAGTAATACAAACCCATAATTATTTTTAAACTTGCAGACATGTGTCCAACTTATGAGGTGTCTTCAATAAGCTTCCAGATTTTTTTTTGTACATGCATTTAAAACTGTCGTACACTCTTAAAAAGTCTGTATGTTATTGCTGTACATCTTATAAGATGACCGACCAATTTTTAAGATCTGAAGTTCAAATGAACAGCTACAGCAGGAATTAGAATACACCCTACTAAATAAAGCCCGATTGTCACAGCCGAGTTGATTTCAAAAATTTCAAAAATGCCATCTGGGCGTGATGACAATTTAGAAGACCGATATGCAATAAAATTCTGTTTTAAACTTGGGAAAAATGCAGCAGAAACGTATGGAATGCTTCAGATTGCTTTTGGACCATCTTGCATGAATCAAGCATCAGTTTTTGAGTGGCATAAGAGATTCAAGGAAGACAGGGAATGAGATTTAAGAAAGACAGGGAATCCGTGAATTTGATTGGCCAAATAAAGAATTTCCTGAATAAAGACCATCGTGTGTCTATAGAGACAATAAGTGCACAGTTTGATGTCAGTGTGGGAACTGTACACACAATTATTTCTGAGGAACTGAAGATGTGGAAGATTTGCACAAAGTTTGTCCTAAGGGTGCTCAGAGAAGATCACAGACTATTTGACCAAGATGGGCGTCAAGACAGTTCCTCACCCTCTCTATAGTTCAAACCTTGCTCCCTGTGACTTTGGGTTAATCCCTAAGCTCAAGGAAAACCTTAGAGGCTATTGTTATGAGACAATTCAGAAGACGAAAGAGGCTGTGATGTGACGAGGGTCATTGATACACTCACACACAAGGACATCCATAGGACCTTCTAGAAGTTGTTGGAAGGGTACAATAAGTGAATTACAGCCAGAGGAGATTACTTCGAAGGGGACAAGAGTTTCATGCGTGTACTATCAATAAAAGTGCCATACGAAAAAGTCTGGAAACTTATTTAAGGTACCTCGTAGAATTACACTTTTGAAAAAAAAAAAAAAAAAAGAGAAAGAGAGACAAATTGTTATGATGTATGTACTTATCACAGAACAAAGATTTCATATTCCAAAAAGCACGTAAATTGATCAAGTAGCTTCTTTTTTTTTTACATCTATATATCTAGAAAAGTGAAATTGTCTGTGTGTTTGTGTCTGTACATTTTCCTATCAAACTACTCTGTCAATTTTCAGTCTACAGACTTGAGATTTAACATAAGACGTATTGAGATTTGGGAAAAAAATTTTATTTTAATTGGTTTTCAGCACCTTACAGATGCTAAACTTCTGACTGACAAACAATATGGATTTAGACAAGCCCGCTCCACAGCTGACATCCTCACTGTAATCTATGAACGTATATACCATTCACTGGACAAAGCGAGGGAGGGCAGAGCGGTAGCTCTAGATATATCTAAGGCTTTTGACAGGGTATGGCACAAGGGCCTCCTCAGGAAAATTAAATCATACAGTATCACTGGTAGAATACTTAGCGTAATTGAATCCTTCTTAGACAAGAGAAAAATCCAGGTTGTCCTCGACGGTCGAACATCTAAACACTGTGATATAAATGCGGGAGTGCCTCAGGGGTCTATTCTTGGACCTCTATTGTTCCTGATATTTATTAATGACCTCCCCGACAAAACTGCCTCTGAGATGGGTATATATGCTGATGACAATACACTATAACAGGCACGACAGGAAAACAAATGAACACATAACTAAAGAAATGGCAAAAACACTAGAGGATGACCTCCAATCTGTAGTGGAATGAGGACATAAATGGATGGTCACATTCAATGCTGCCAAGACTAAACTGGTTTCCTTCAATTACAAGAAACCTTCTCTACCACCAATAGCAATGGCCAGTGGCTCTCTGTCTGAGAGTACATCTTTCAAACTGCTTGGCCTAACGTTCACAGGAAACATGAGCTGGAACAATTATATTGAAAACATAGCCAGGGCCGCTGCGAAAAAGGTAGGCTCTCTCTACCGTGCTAGAAAACTACTGACACCTGAAAGAATCCTCTCTAAGGCCACCATTCGCCCATGTATGGAGTATTGTTGTCACATTTGGGCTGGTGCATCCGCTACTAGTCTCTCGCTCCTAGACAAGGTTCAAAAAAGAGTCACCAATCTGATAGGCCCTGAACTGGCATCTAAGCTTCAGCCTCTGTCTCATCGACGAAACGTTGCATCCCTCTGCTTGTTCTACAAGTATTTTAATGGTGAATGTTCTGACGAACTGCAGACACTTGTGCCCCCACGACGTAGACACCCTCGACAAACCCGACAGGCAGCTAAATCCCACCCCCACACAGTAGAGATCCCTAGATGTAAAAGATCTTTCTATTCCAGTAGTTTCTTCCCCAGAACCGCTAGACTCTGGAATTCCATTCCAGGTTCCTGCTTCCCTAACTGTACTGACATGCAGAAGTTCAAGTGCAACATAAACCGACATCTTGCTGCCCAAATCCCTACATAGTGCCCCAGTAGTTGCTGCCCCTGATAGTAGCCCCCTACACCAAAGTAGCAATGTGCCTTGTTTGGGGTGAAAATGTAATAAAAAAATAAAAAAAAATTTGGTTGTCAAGGGGTCAAAGTTCAACGATTTGATCTTTGAAAACTCTACCAAACTCCTCCGCCAATTTTGGGTCTAAACACTTGAAATTTTAGATGTAGGTTACTTGGACATGGATCAAACTTTTTAATTTGATTTGAGCCAAAAACAAATGCTGAGGGGTCAAAATTGGGGTCATGGTTAAAAAAATTTACCTCTGCGGTTTCTACCAAATTACTCAGCTAATTTTTAGTCTAAACACTTGAAATTTTACATAAAGGGTATTCAGACATAGGGTTAGGGTTTTAATCAGTTTTGGGCTGAAATTTTGGTGGCTACGGGGTCAAAGTTCAAATCATTTGACATTTGCAGTTTCTAGCAAATTATTCAGCGAATTTTGGGTCTAAACATTTCAAATTTTACGTAAAGGGTATTCAGACATGCAGCAAGCTTTTTAATCAGTTTTGGGTGAAAATTTGGCTGCCAAGAGGTCAAAGTTGAAGGAGTTTACCTTTGCAGACTCTACCAAACTCCTCCGCCAATTTTGGTGGTAAACACTTGAAATTTTAGATATAGATTACCTGGACATGAGTGAGACTTTAATATATATATATATATATATATATATATATATATATTTTGTTATTGTTGTTTTTTCAAGCGATACATACGGTTAATATTGGCTCCGCCTCGGAGCTCATTTTTTTTATTTACTTAGAAAGTCGCCCTTTTTAATTTGGACGTATATAACATTTTTATTTATTTATTATTTTTAAAACAGTAATCTACGTACACGCGTGTTTCGAGGTCATTACCTCTCGTCAGCGTAGTTCATAAATTTATAAGCGATAAAAATAAACAGTATAATTAATCTAGGGATTATGGCCGAACGGTTAAGGCACCGGACTGTGGTAAACATGGTCTGAGGTTCGATCCCTAGAAACAGTTGAACTACGCTGACGAGAGGTAATGACCGTGAAACACGCGTGTACGTAGATTACAGTTTTAAAAATAATAAATAAATAAAAATGTTATATACGTCCAAATTAAAAAGGGTGACTTTATAAGTAAATAAAAAAAATGAGCTCCGAGGCGGAGCCAATATTAACCGTATGTATCGCTTGAAAAAACAACAATAACAAAATCTAAATTTATAAGCGATAAAAATAAACAGTATAATTAATCTAGGGATTATGGCCGAACGGTTAAGGCACCAGACTGTGGTAAACATGGTCTGAGGTTCGATCCCTAGAAACAGTTGAACTATGCTGACGAGAGGTAATGACCGTGAAACACGCGTGTACGTAGATTACAGTTTTAAAAATAATAAATATATATATATATATGCACAAAGTTATGATCAGTACATAGGGCCCGAGCAAAGCCAGGCTGAACTGCTAGTATTTAAGAAAAAAAAATTACAAACTGAATGGTAGAGCTGCTGTTTAAGATACAGACAATTCACAAAGATAGACAATTGAAATCGGTTGTTGTTTTTAAATAAACAGATCATCAATAGCAGCGTTAGATAATAACATTGTTAAAAGTTACTTATTATCTATCTATTTATCTATCTATTCAATGATATTCTTAAAATAGTTTATATTGGGAGTCATTGTTTATAGAATAAAGTGTAGCAATGGGTTTTAGCTGAGGATGTTTACATAAATTAGCCAGGTTAAATATAAAAAAAATAACCTTGGGCAGGCAGACGTGAAACGGTCGCACCAGGAGATATGTGTGCTTTTTGAATGATGACATAACGGAACTGAGGTCAAGAGGTCGGAAAGTTTAGTCAGTCGAAGAGTTTAAGTTTGGTCACTGAAGTGAACAGACGTACTTCAAGTCAGGAAGCGAGGCTATGAAGAACAAACATGTAGACACGAAATGCAGACTCTTTGTGAAGACCATTTGAGACAGCTGAAATAAATTTATATTTTAAAAATATAAAGTATTGTTCTGTGGTTTCACAAAAGAAGGAAGAACAGAGGTCTCAAGTGGTTATGGTGTTCGTCATTTCACGTTTCATTACGGAGCTCAGCAGTGAAGATAGAAGAAAAGGTATGAAGCATATATTATTATTCTTATAAAAAATGATATCCTTATGTAAATATGAAATGCAATATATACTCATGTGATAACTCTCTGATACAACATGATTCAGTTTATACGTCGATATCATATCCCCCAACTAACAACAATACGTACAATTTATACGTTTATGACAGGTGCCATTATAAGAACAATATCTCACCCACTATACAACATCCACCTCTATATAACAGCTGCTAAAAATAATTAATTGCTAAAAATCATAAATTTTGATTTTCTTAGTTAAAAAAAAAATTTACTGTTTGTTAAGATAATTCACAGGCAACTCAAATTTAGTTAAAAGAAAAAAAAAATAACTACTTGAGCAGTTTACATGATTTTTAGAATATGACATCTTCATTCTGTGAAGAGTATGTAGATTACAATTTTTTCTGTTTTTTTTTTTCTTTCTTTTTAAAATAAGTAGGATTTTAAATAAGCACCAAAATCATTCTGGACTGGATCCAGTTTAATAACATTAGAGAACCATAAACTCCCTTGTTGGATTGAGGAGGCAAATTCACTAGGAATAAAAACGGAAACAAATAAAAATATTCAAAAAAAATTTATTAGAAAATAAATCCAAAAATAAAAAAAAGGACATCTAAAAATAAAGGAACAAATAACAAAAAATAAATGTAAAATTTTTTTTAAAAATTAAAAAGAAAAAAAATATTTACAAAAAAAAATGTAAAAAAAAAGATTTTTAAAAAATTGGCATTAAAAAAATATATGTATATATTTTGGCTATATAATCAAATTTGAATGTTTAAGCTCAATGGATTCTAATATTTAATTCCAGCGCAATTATAAATTGGAACAGTTTTCGACAAAAACAAAGTTTCATATTAAAGTTTTAATTAAAATTCATTTTTTTGCTTTTAAAATTGTGTTTCAAGCAGATCAGTTTTTGACCTGCTTGAAACGCAATTTTGCTTTTTGTAAGAAACTGTTTATATATAACAAATTTCACACCAAATAAATGCAGTAATATTTAGAACCTCCCAAGCTTGAAAATACTTTTTTTTTGTTGTTGCTTTCAAATTTATTTTGACTTTTGTGCATGGCAATCAAAACTGTGATATTATGTTTGTGAAATTTTTTGAGATGAGGATCGAAAATTCATAATGTTTGGATTATTCGGATTACCGTTCTCATTTTAAGTATAATTTTCACACTTCAGTCAACGTTACCTTCAACCTTTTTCGGGTGCATCTTGTCAAACATAGGAATCTTCAAAGAATTTTGAAGAGAACTCCTTATTTAATCCACAGGTGGAGGTAAAATGTTCTTGCTCTGTCAGCCATGACTGGGTAGAAAGGAGGTTATGGATTTTAAAAAAAATTTTTTTTTTTTTTTTTTTTAACTACCCAGGAGTAACCACTTATTGCCCGGAGGCCACTTGAGGATAAGGGTTAATGGGTATACATTAGTCAATGTGTTTATATTGTAGTAAACATAAGTAGTGGGAATTTTGTAAATTAGATTACTTAGGGGGACGGTTAAACAATATTACCTACTTAATTGACATGCCGAAAATAGTAACTGTAAAAAGTTTTTGACTTCTAATGGGGGTATGAGACGAATGGATTCACCAATCATTTTTATAACCAACGGCTGTGCTAAACAACCAATGAAAACGTTTCAAAATTATTATAAAAAATGTCCAATTTTGGATTCAATCAGTTCGCCGTTTGCTACGTCACAGACCACATTTAATTCTTGGCCACTGATCTGAACTATACCGCCATCTTTGTTCAACACAATGTCTCAAAACTTAACAGTAACATATCCAAAAATTATGAAAATTACGTTTTAATAGGGAAGAGTGGTGCAACTAATTCAGTATGACAAACAAGGGAGATAACCCTCGACTTGGACAAACAAGGGAGATAACCCTCGACTTGGACAAACAAGGGAGATAACCCTCGACTTGGACAAACAAGGGAGATAACCCTCGACTTGGACAAACAAGGGAGATAACCCTCGACTTGGACAAACAAGGGAGATAACCCTCGACTTGGACAAACAAGGGAGATAACCCTCGACTTGGACAAACAAGGGAGATAACCCTCGACTTGGACAAACAAGGGAGATAACCCTCGACTTGGACAAACAAGGGAGATAACCCTCGACTTGGACAAACAAGGGAGATAACCCTCGACTTGGACAAACAAGGGAGATAACCCTCGACTTGGACAAACAAGGGAGATAACCCTTGACTTAAGTAGACAAATTAACAGTCCAAGTATCAAGTCGAAAGTTATTTATAGTTAAGAGTAATTTTCACAGAAAATTGGACGAAATCACATTTTTCTTAGACTTTATAAACAATAGGAGTCCATACATCGGACAAAACCTGGAACGAATATTTTCGATTACTTGATCATGGTTGCAATATTTGTTGTCTATAGCAATAGACTTTATTTTACTAAAAATATAATAGCAGTTTCATTCGAATTTTTTTATATATATTACTACTTGCAGTTGGGGAGAGGGGTTTTGCACGAGTGTAAAATACGTTTAAATATGATATTTTAATTTGTCCAGATTTTGTATATATTATTATAGAGTTATGATTTCAAAAGTTAAAAAAAAAAAAAAAAAGTATTTAGGTGCCATCAGCTAAAATCGAAACCAAAACTGCAGCATTCAAAGCTGTTAACATGTATTAACTGTATCAACATGACACGCATGTGAACCGATTAAAAATAAACTAAGATGAATGTACAAAATGTATAATGATTTTTTTTCAATTTTGGGCCATTTTTGACGCCTTAAAGACTATTCTTAACCAGTTAAAGACCCATAAAAGAACGGTCCATAAAAAAAAATCCAATCGTTTGAGGGCCCTAGCGCTGCTCTGCGACTTTTAGTTTTGGAGAAGATAGAGTTTGAAAATATGGAGACAGACAAACCAACAGATAGAGACGGTCGCCGACAGGCAGACAGACACATAGCTGTTTATATATTAGATTTTCAAGATGACAATTAAGTACGTAATATTGTTCTTTGATTAAAACAACATTAAAAAAAATGGATTCGTCGATTATCTTAACAAGCACCGTCATAAGCAATAGTCAGAATTGTATTCAGAGTAATGTTCACGTTGAGGATTGAACCTTCAGCCTCTAGAAGAGTGTCACTCAGAACTAAACTTCACCAAGTACGGAAAATACACTTATGAATCACTCAGGCCTTCTATCCAGTCATGGCCAACGGAACAAGAGCATGCTACCCCACTAGCATTAAATCTCATCCTGAGTGTTATTTTTCACGTTTCTGTTGATATAACCTCTGACATTCTTCTGGGGTAAAGGATATTATGCAGAAGAGTAGTACATTTTCAAATGGCCATCAGGCGTCCCTCGTTTACTCCCCCCCTAAAAAAAAAAAAAAAAAAAATTAAATTATAAATTAAAGCAAAAATAAAGATTTGAAACCCCCACTCCTCAAGAAAAAAAAAAAAAAAAAAAGTGACAAAAAAAAAATTGTGATAATTGAAAACTAGCCCAGCTGAGTCAAAAAAAAAAAAATCAAGTTACGTTCCATTATCACAAAACTACCTTAGGTAGTTTTGTGATAATGGGACATAGTTCCAGTATCCACTATGTAATTCCAAAATAATGCATTTCGATTTTATTTTCAATATTTAGAAAAAAAATATTTCAATGGTAATTTTATTTAATACTTAAAAATAATTTATTAGTATTTATTTCGATTTTATTTTTAATATTTCGACACAAATTTTTATTGGACATAAAGAATACAATTTTCAAGGCCATTACAAGACATTTTCCATATTTTCAAGGATTTTTCAAGAAAATAGAAATAAGGCCTTTCCAAAGTAAAATTCAAAATTCAAGGATTTTTTTTTAAGTGTGTGCAAACCCCCGTAAAAGTATAAATTAATTTAATGGCTGACAAAACAAGAATAATCTACCTCCACTGATTCAAGATGACTTGAAAAAGGCCAAAGGTTACATCTGCTGAAACTTTGTGAAAATAAGAATTAAAATGAGAATTGTAGTCCTTAAAATTTAAATAATACATCGAGTCATTAACTATTGGGTTTTTTTTAGTGCACATATTTAAATAATACATCGAGTCATTAACTATTGTTTTTTTTTAGTGCACATATTTAAATAATACATTGAGTCATTAACTATTGTTTTTTTTTAGTGCACATATTTAAATAATACATTGAGTCATTAACTATTGTTTTTTTTTAGTGCACATATTTAAATAATACATTGAGTCATTAACTATTGTTTTTTTTTAGTGCACATATTTAAATAATACATCGAGTCATTAACTATTGTTTTTTTTTAGTGCGCATATTTAAATAATACATCGAGTCATTAACTATTGTTTTTTTTTAGTGCGCATATTTAAATAATACATTGAGTCATTAACTATTGTTTTTTTTTAGTGCGCATATTTAAATAATACATTGAGTCATTAACTATTGTTTTTTTTTAGTGCGCATATTTAAATAATACATTGAGTCATTAACTATTGTTTTTTTTTAGTGCACATATTTAAATAATACATCGAGTCATTAACTATTGTTTTTTTTTAGTGCGCATATTTAAATAATACATTGAGTCATTAACTATTGTTTTTTTTTAGTGCGCATATTTAAATAATACATTGAGTCATTAACTATTGTTTTTTTTTAGTGCACATATTTAAATAATACATTGAGTCATTAACTATTGTTTTTTTTTAGTGCACATATTTAAATAATACATTGAGTCATTAACTATTGTTTTTTTTTAGTGCACATATTTAAATAATACATTGAGTCATTAACTATTGTTTTTTTTTAGTGCGCATATTTAAATAATACATTGAGTCATTAACTATTGTTTTTTTTTAGTGCACATATTTAAATAATACATTGAGTCATTAACTATTGTTTTTTTTTAGTGCGCATATTTAAATAATACATTGAGTCATTAACTATTGTTTTTTTTTAGTGCACATATTTAAATAATACATCGAGTCATTAACTATTGTTTTTTTTTAGTGCGCATATTTAAATAATACATTGAGTCATTAACTATTGTTTTTTTTTAGTGCGCATATTTAAATAATACATTGAGTCATTAACTATTGTTTTTTTTTAGTGCACATATTTAAATAATACATTGAGTCATTAACTATTGTTTTTTTTTAGTGCACATATTTAAATAATACATCGAGTCATTAACTATTGTTTTTTTTTAGTGCACATATTTAAATAATACATTGAGTCATTAACTATTGTTTTTTTTTAGTGCGCATATTTAAATAATACATTGAGTCATTAACTATTGTTTTTTTTTAGTGCACATATTTAAATAATACATTGAGTCATTAACTATTGTTTTTTTTTAGTGCACATATTTAAATAATACATTGAGTCATTAACTATTGTTTTTTTTTAGTGCGCATATTCAGGCAAATCTTAATAACACTCAATTTTTATCATAAGATTTTTTTTTTTTTTTTTTTTTTCCAAGTTTTTCAAATAATCCATTTAATATTTGGGCCAAATTACTGCAGATGTGTCTTTATTTTTTTCAAAAAAAAAAATAAATAAATAAATGAAACAAGAAACCAATGAAACTTGTATGCACCAATTTGACCAAAATACTAAACAGATTATTCAAAAAATTTAAATAAAAAAAAAAATAAAAATTCTCAAACAAAACCACCTTATTTATTATTTAAAAAAAAAAAAAACAAATAACATACAAATGCAAAGCTCCTCGTCATTAAACAAATCGAGCACTGTTAGATATTAGTGTTGACGGCAACTATCTTAGTGACCTGATGGATAGAGCTACTGACTATAAAATCGATGGGTGTCAGTTTGATCCCAGACAAGATGGATGCAGGTATAGCCACACTGAAGAGCTGTGTTACAGCCAAACATTGTATCTATGGATGACCATACACACATATACATACATACATACATATATATATATATGTATATAGCCCTATATGGCGACCTCTACACTGACCGCTGTGACAGAGGGGCACCGAAGAAACGATATAAAGACTCTGAAGAAGTCCCTCGGTAACTGCCATATTGACCACAACCAGTGGTCTACTCTCGCTGCTGACCATGACGCCTGGCGACGCACTGTTTATTAGGCTGTCACCTTCTTTGAGGTCTCTTGCAAAGAGAATCTGTGGGAGAAACGCTGCAAGAGGAAGATCCAGGAAGCCTCAGTAGCCATACCTGACGTGACTGCAGCCGCTGTGGCCAAACCTGCTTGTCCCCATCAGGCTCGCTAGCCGCAAGCATGTCTGCAGTCAACATGGACAGCCCCTTTATAGGATCTTCGTTCGCAAAATTAAGCCAAGAATATATATACATATATATTATATATACTTATATATAAAAGGCACTTCATCTGTAGTGTGTGTGTGTGTGTGTGCGCACACACAAGTTCATTCTTCATGGACTCCAAAACAGCTAGGTTGATTTTTAAAAATTTTACATAAACATACTTCTGTGTCTGAGAGTGTTCTTAGAAAGGTTATGCCTCTAATATTTAAAAAAAATCCGATTAAAGAAGGAACAGTCCGATTTTGACCAATGTTAACACTCTTACACAGCCTAACATCATGAGTGCATTCGAGAAGTTTTATCACCAATGTAAGAAATCAAAAAGATGTTCTTTAATAAGACGGGGGCACGTTTGAAATTAAGGTTTCTGTTTAGAGACCAATTGAACCATGATATTTGACTTTTGCATTTCAAACTTTAATTCAAGCCATTATAAAAAACAACTTTATAAAATCAACTCCAAGTTCTCTACAGTGCAATATAGATTACAATTTATTGTGGACTAAGTCACTGTGGGGAGGGATGTTAAGCTTCCTCCCTGTGCACCACGGTGGGGATTTCTAACTAAAGCAGGCAATCAATCGATTTGATAAAGAAAATTTTTTAAAATACAAAAAAAAATTTTAATTAAAAACATTAAAAAAGTAGGCAACTTCAGATTTCAATGACAATAAAAGTATTGAATGTGTGGAATATTTAATTTTCATTCAATCCCGGACAACATCAGGTTTCCCTGCTAGTATATATTATTCAAGCAAATGCTATTAAATAAGTCCTTGTGTTTGTGACTTTTTTCTTAGTTTTTTGGGGGTCAAATTGGTTTAAGTTCCGTAGGTTCCTTGGATTTTTTTTTCAGCAGATTTCTATCTACGAAACAAAAATATGTGGCAACACTTCAAAGGCCAGCAATGACCAAGATCTTTGCGATTCTTCCTCTTCTGATCTTGAGAATGTAGTGCAAAGGGGAAAAGGGTGGCTGGTTAATTTTAATACATCAAAAACACAAACTTATCTCCTTTCATCATAATCACTGACCCCGATCACACCCCAATTGAAATGAATGGTTCTTATCTTGGCAAGCTTCTGGCACTGGCCTTCACCCCAGATCTGAAATGGAACACATGCATCAAATCTGTTTCCAAGATTGCTGGAAAGATGGTTGGATCACTCTATTGCTCCAGTAGGTATCTCACCGCCGATGCAATCCTCTATCTGTATAAGAGCCAGACACGCCCTAAAATGGAGTACTGTTGCCACATTTGGGTAGGAGCGCCCTATACAGCCTTTATAGAGTTCAAAACTGGTTCTGAGACCTAGTAGGTGATGCCCTTTTCCTCTTCCCTACAAAAGAGATGTTGTGAACCTCTCTGCTCTATTGCTATTTTCATGGCAAGTGCCCAATTGACCTCCAATCTATGGTCCCTCTCCCTTGCCTGACTTTCACGAAAAACACACATCTACCTGAAACCACTATCGATAATTTCCCCCCTTCTTTATCTGCGCTTAAACCTAAACGAATACTCCATGAACAAAACTTCTTTCTTAGAACTGCACATCTGTGGAACTCTTCTGTTTTCATGCTCTCTAACGCGACTACAATATGATTGTCTTCAAATTCTGTGTAAACAAGTTCTTGATGAGCCATTCCCTAAAATAATCTAATTTACCAAGACATTCTAACGATTACTACGACATTGTCCCATTGACTATTGTACACTCATTAGCCTTTATACTCGAGTGGCTTCATGAATTATCGTACAGGTTGTCGGGGGGGGGGGGGACACATATATCATGTGTTTATATCAGACGAGCGGAGTTACCCGGGTGCTTGGAGGTGTGTGTTGCAGCAGGCAATTCCCTTTCCTCTTCCCTACAACCTCTTTCCCACAGAAGAGACGTTGTAAGCCTCTCTGCTCTATTGTTATTTCCATGGCAAGTGCTCGACTGACCTCCAATCTATGGTTCCTTCTTGCCAAATTTTCACAAAAAAAAAAAAAAAAAACACTCAACTAACTACAACCACTATAAACGATTTCGCCCACACTATCTGTACCTAAATCTACATCCTTATCCTCGAGTAGTCTTCAGACCTTGATAAGTGATGACTCCCAAGTAAAAAAAAAATAAAAATATATATATAACGATTGTATCGTTGTTGTTTCCTAAATGTAAGTCTATTGAAACTCTGGCGTTAATTAAAAAGTGCTCAATGACAAGCAGAGCTCACTTATACAATAAGTATTTATGCACACATTTTCATGTGCGTGCGTATAATACATGTGATGAGAATCACGGAAATAGTATTCCGACGAGATGGTGAGATAAAAAAGGAACAAACCAAGTTATGTGTTCATCAACGTTTCGTCTTCATTGCAAGACTTCTTCTGGATGAATGAAATTAAGAAAATAAAATATGCGTACAATATTTGAAAATATATTCATTTCATCACAACAAAAATATATTTTCAAATATTGTACGCGGATTTTATTTTCTTAATTTCATTCATCCAGAAGAAGTCTTGCAATAAAAGACGAAACATTGATGAACACAGAAATTGGTTTGTTCCTTTCTTTTTTTTTTATCTCTCTATCTTTCCCATATATATATATATATATACACACACATATATATATACATACATATATATATATACACACACACACATACACAAACATATATATATACACACACACACACATACACATATATATACATACATATATATATATATACATACACACATACAGACAAATACACACACACATATATATATATATATATATATATATATATATATATATATATATATATATATATATATATAGGCACATATAGATAGATATATATGTTTGCAATTCCCTTTTTGTTTTTTCTGCTTCTGAATATTTATTTCCAAACAATTAGTTGGAGAATTTTTTTTCTTCAAGCATATTTATCGCCAGGAATATAGCTTCTCTAGCAGTGACTCCATGGCCCCCTCTTTCGAGGAGGTGACATTGATAAAACGAATGATGGGACTGTGGAAACTCGAGCAATAACCGTGGTAATATGAGCCATAAAGACATAGAATGTCCGTTAGGATCGTTGCTGTCACATCGCAGTTTGATGAGCAGGCAGTGCCAAAGAACTCCGTGCTAAGGAGTCCTGTAGCAAAAGTGATCAACTAATGACCACCTTTAAACCTAGTCTTCATGAATCACTGGCTAATCTATATATATAAAAAAAAAAAAAAACTCATTTCAGGTGAAAACATTATTAAGTACTTAAGTGCCATGCTGAAATTCGTATAAATTCAAAAAAAATTTTTAGAAAACTAAAAAAATAATTATGAGTAAAAAAGAATTTATCGAATTATCAAGTTTTACTACAGGTTTTAATGGGGAAGAGTAGTGCGACTAATTCTGTATGACAAACAAGGGAGATAACCCTCGACTTAAATAGACAAATTAACAGTCCACCATTTTTTAAATTTGTCATAACATAATTGTAGATTTTTTTTTTTTTTTTTTTTTTTTTTTTTTAAATAATTCTAGCGCATCTTCCACTAGGTCTTTTTTCGTAATTTTTTAAAAATATTTACACTGATTTCGACATGACACGTAAGTTACGGAATGTTTTCACCTGAAATACTTTGGTTTAAAAAGTAACCAATGTAAACAAAGCCCAAAATTAAACACTTGGACGGTTATCGCAATGCTGCCAATTTCGGCCGCGCATTCCAATAGCTAAGATATATAATGAAGATGCACACAATATCGGCAAGAATTATAGAAACGGAAAAGAGGAGAAAAGGGTTGAAAGAAACGGAGCTAGAAAATGACAGTAAATACTTTTGCGGCTTTGGGCTGACATTCTCCACCATATCCTTCAGCTGCTCCCGCACAGAGTGGGCATAGTTTGACTCGCCTCGGTGAAGGTAGCGAAGATTTGGACAGGTTTGTTTGTAGCTTGGAATTTCAGGAGATTTTTTCGATTTTTTCTTTTGACTCCCTTTCAGTTTTTGGTAGGATTCACGACGAATCTGCAAGAGACATAAAATTCAACATAATAAACATTAATTAACGTATATTAAAATTAATTAACATAAAATTAATTAATGTATAAAATTAATTAACGTATAAAATATAATTAATGTATAAAATATAATTAATGTATAAAATATAATTAATGTATAAAATATAATTAATGTATAAAATTAACTTATAAAATTAATTAACCTATAAATATAACGTATAAAAATTAATTAACATATAAAATATAATTAAGCTGTATAATATAATTTACCTATAAAATTAATTAACGTATATAATAAAATTAATTAACCTATAAAATATAATTAATGTATAAAATTAATTAACCTATAAAATATAATTAACCTATAAAATTAATTAACATATATAATATAATTAACCTATAAAATTAATTAACATATATAATATAATTAACCTATAAAATTAATTAACCTATAGAATTAATGTATTAAATTAATTAACTTACAGAATTAATTAACCTATAGAATTAACCTATAAAATTAATTAATAAACCTACAGATTAGAATTAACATATAGAATATAATCGATAAACCTTTATAATAGAATTAATCTACAGAATTAATGTATATAATACAATTAATAGAATATAATTAAGCTATAGAATAAATTAAGAAATCTTTTTTTACATAGGCATAACCACTTATCAAGGCCAGAGACCACTCGAGGATAAGGGTTAAGAGTGTACAGTAGTCAATTGGACAATATAGTAATCATTAGTAATGGAATTTTCGTAAATTTGTTAACTTAATTGGAACGGTTCATCAAGAATACGTTTACGTTGGACTTGAAGACAATCAGATCGTAGTTAGCTGGAAAGCAGGAAAACGGAAGACAATTCCACAGGCGTTCTAAGAAAGCAGCTTTGTTCATGGAATCTACGTTTAGGTTTAGGCACAGATAAAGAGTGGGGAGAATTATTGAGAGTGTTTTAAGGTAGATGAGCGTTTCTTGTGAAAGTTTAGCGAGGGGGACCATAGATTGAAGCTCAGTCGAGCACTTGCCATGAAAATAATGATAAATCTATAGATTACAATTAACCCATATAATTAATCTTTAGAATATAATTATTCTAAAGAATATAATGAATTAACCTATAAAATATAGTTAATAAATAGAATTAATTAATCTTTAGAATATAATTAATTAATCTTTGGAACATAATTAAATATATTATAATTAATTAATCCATAGAATATAATTAATTAATACAGGGTGTCCCAAAAGAAGCTAATGGTTTAAAAAAAAAAAATTCATAACTTTCTTAATGTTTTATATTTTTTCTTTTATTTTTTCAGATCATCTAGATTAACCCTTCCAAGGTCATCATGAGTCGGTACACTATCAAGGAGCTGATATTTATTGTAGAGTCATATTTTCGGTTGAATGAGTCAATATCAGAAACTCAAAGAGAATTTCAACGAAACTTCAACACAAGAAATTCCCCTACTCCCAATGCAATAAAACCACAATAAATGCCCTTAAAAACAATATAGAGGAGGAAATCAGGGCCATAAGTCCTGAAACATTAAGTGATGTGCTGGACAATGCCCTGCAGATATCACAAGAATGTGAAAATGAAAATGGTGGACATTTGAGTAACATCATTTTTCATAACTAAAATTAGACTTTGTGAAAAACATACCCTAGATTAAGTTGTGTAAATAAAATTAGAATGAGTAAAATATGATATCATACTGTATCTCAAAAAATCACGGAGAGGCTCATCTACCTACATATGAAAAATTGGTGACCATAACTTAAATATTAAGGAAGTTAATCAAATTTTAAATCCGTCAGCTTCTTTTGGTACATCCTGTAGAATATAATTAATAGATCCATAAAATATAATTAATCCATAAAATATAATAAATCCATAAAATATAATTAATCCATAAAATATAATCCATAAAATATAATTAATCCATAAAATATAATTAATCCATAAAATATAATTAATCCATAAAATATAATTAATCCATAAAATATAATTAATCCATAAAATATAATTAATTCATAGAATATAATTAATCCATAGAATATAATTAATCCATAGAATATAATTAATCCATAGAATATAATTAATCCATAAAATATAATTAATTCATAAAATAGATTAATTCATAGAATATAATTAATCCATAGAATATAATTAATCCATAAAATATAATTAATCCATAGAATATAATTAATTCATAAAATATAATTCATAAAATATAATTAATTCATAAAATATAATTCATAGAATATAATTAATCCATAAAATATAATTAATCCATAGAATATAATTAATCCATAGAATATAATTAATCCATAGAATATAATTAATCCATAGAATATAATTAATCCATAGAATATAATTAATCCACAGAATTAATCAATCCATAAAATATAATTTATCAATCTATAAAATATAATTCAGAAAACATAATCCGTAAAATATAATTCATAAAACATAATTAATTAATCCATAGAATACTGTTCCTTCACTCAGTCTCTATGTTATGCTTAGAAAAAAGCCAAATACAATTTTTTTAAGTCAATCTGCTTCAAAAATTTGTAAATTTTGCATTCTAACAGTTTTAGTCATTACAGTAAACTGGGACTTAATGGGTTAATACCCCAGCCCTTTACCAGGGATGTAGATCCAAACCATGAAACTATTTCAATTTGTGTACAACCCATTTTAAGACATTACACAAAATTTGGTACTTGTACAGTTTAATCAACACATTAAAAAAATGAAAATATCGAAAAAAGGTTATATTGTACGTATCTGTTATGGAACAAAGTTCTCTGAAAAAAAGTTTCACTTAATCTCATCAAATAGTTTTAGTTTTGTTTTTGTTTTTTTTACAGCATAAAAAAAAAAGAAAGAAAAAAAGAAAGAAAAACAATTTGTTATGATACTGAGCAAAAGGTTCTATTTTTAGGAAGAAAAGATAGAATTAAAGGTGGGGAGGGGGTGTCGGCGCCTTACATGAAGTTACCTCCCTGTGAAGTGTTCAATAAATTCTATAATGGCCGATTTCAACGCACTCTCATAAGAACGTTTTTCCGCTGTAAAAAACAAAACAAAAAAAAAAAAAAACTACTCGATCAAATTAAATGAAATTTTTTTCCCGGGGATCTTCAGTCCAAAAAGGATATGTACAATATAACCTTTTTTTCGATATTTTCATTTTTTTATGTGTTGATTAAACTGTACAAGTACCCAAAATTTAAACCCAATAGCAAGAAAATTAGATATCCTCAAACTTAACAGGGTAAATAATCTACGTAACTCCGTCACCCTCTCAGGAATGAGGACACATCAGATAACAGATAAGGCCATTCCACTTAGCAAATTAATGGTAATGCCTAGGAGGATATCTCCAGAGAAAGAAAACAGATACTACATTTGGATCGTGGTCAAATATCACCAATTATTATATAAAAATTTTCTAAAAAAATTTGGGAAAAATATTTAAAAATAGACAATGGATTAAGGAAATATCTGCCAAAGATCCGAGATAAGTTGGGAAGTCAATTTTCGAAAAGCCATCCAACACATGACGAACATAAAACTTAATATGATTCAAAAATAAATTTTTAAAAATAAAAAAGGTTGGTTGGTTTTTTTTTTACGGCATATCAACCCTTTCCAGGTTATTTAATGCCGAATCCAAAGATTTTGAAGAAAAATTTTTTAATGGAGTATATTTGTTGTTTTCACGTCGGTTTCTATTTAACCCATAGTTGGGACTCTAACAGGTACTACCACTCCGGGTCAGAGTGGACCTGGGAGCAACGGCAATTAAAGGGTAGCTCCGCACTCCCCAAAGCCCGCAAGCTAGGGCCTCACCACTGGATATAGTTTAAGGTCATATCCAGGACGAAAAAAAAACAAAAAAAAAAAAAAAAAAAACAACTTACTTTTGAAGTATGACGTGAGGAGTTGAAAATGGACAATGTTAAAGGAAGTAGATGGGCTTCCGTCGTGAAAATATAATCGTCAACGTTAATTACGGAGTCCCCTTCTTCAGCAAATAAAAGATAAAGGTATTTGAAGGTTTCCGCCAAAACAAAAGAATCCATTCTGAAATTAAAAATAAATAAATAAATAAATACAAAAATCAACAGAATTTGCATATTTTAATGTATACTAGTTGCCCTTAACCAATCACATTCGGATGTTCAAAAAAAAAAAAAAAAAAATTTTTTTTTTTTTTTAAAATTAAAAAAAAAAATTTTTTTTTTATTAAAAAAAAAATTTATAAATGTATTAGCACGGAATACAAAGGCGATAGAATCAAAAATAGGGTTAAATTAAAAATAAACCTAGTGAAAACAGAATGTATGTCTACAGTTAAATCACAGTTTAACCTAAACATGACTATTAACAGTAAACCCATCAAACAGGTCACCCCATTCATTTATTTAGGGCATAAACTGACTTTCTCCAGTGACCACGAAACTATATTGAAACACAGAATCGGGCTGGGTTGGGCGGCCTTCAAAAAACATAGCACCATTCTAAAATCAAACAGTGGTGCAAATCAGTATTAAAGTAAAGTTTATTTAATTTATCTCCTAATAGTTTTATATGGCCTTGATTGCATCACATGGACTAAACAACTAGCCAATCGCATTAGGCGTTTCAAAATCATACAATGCATTTCATTACAGAACATTGCCTGACCGAAAAACCAAAATATCTACCATCCATCAAACTACTTCCCCAATAGTTTTATACGGGCCTGGATAGTATCACATAGACTAAACAACTTTTTGTTCTTCATACAAAAAGGAGCTTTGCTCTTCATCTCGCAACTTCCTCGGATTCGCTATCCTTCATCTGCAAGTTTATACAACTAGCATGGGTGCCCGGCGTTGCCCAGGTGTTTGGAGATGTGTGTTGAGCAAAAAAAAAAAAAAAGTGGTAGTAGGAAGGCAGGCTCGAACCTGTACCGCAAAGGAGGAAAAGCGGAAATGACGTAAAGAGGGGATGACTTTTGAAAATATTGGCGAAAAAAGCAACCCCTCCCTGTAGAAAGTGCCCAGTTGAGGGTGAAGAAATTAATGTTTTTAGCCAATTTTTCGATATTTGTCATATGAAGGGTCGAGCTTCAAAACGATACTGATCTTGTGAAAATTCGTCGCCTCTGTCGAAAGTTTTAGGCAGACATGCAAACATACATAGATTTATATATTTGTAGCTCAAATTTTCAACCCAAACCGATTAAAAAGCTTGCCCTATCTCTGAATACCCTTTATGTAAAATTTCAAATGTTTAGACCAGGAATTATCTTTAGTAATTTAGTAGAGACCGCAGCAGTCAAATTTTTTAAACTTTGACCCTTATTATGACCCCTTAACATTTATTGTTGTAGACTCAAATCAAGTTATTAAGTTAGATCCATGTCCAAGGAACCTATATCTAAAATTTCAAGTATTTAGATCCAAAATTGGCGGAGGAGTTTGGTAGAGTTCTCAAAGGTCAAATAATTGAACTTTCACCCCTTAACCACCAAATTTCTGGCCGAAAACCAGTCACAAAAGATTTTCCTAAATCTCAGTACCCTGTATATCAAATTTTAAGTCTGTAGACTGAAAGTTGACGGAGTTATTGTGTTGGAAAATGTAGACAGACACTTTCACTTTTATTGATTAATAGATTCTCTTTTATTTGGGGAAATATTTCTCTTCTAAAACTAAAATCTCTTACAACTTAAAAAGTGTACTTTAAAATTAATAATTATGTATGCTTAAGAAAACTCTCTTACAATATTTAACCAGCAAAAAATACTCCTTCCAATTTTTTTTTTTTTTTTTTTTTTTTTACTTGGGAGTAACCACTTACTAAGGCCCAAAGGCCACGCGAGGATAAGGGTTAATGAATATAATGTGGTAGTATAGTAATTGATAACGGTTTAAATTGGATAGAATATGATTTATGGGGACAGCTCAACAAGAACTTGTTTACATTGGATTTGAAGGTCACCATGTTGTATTCAACCGGGAAGCAGGTCAGCAGAACAGTGTTCCACAGGCAGGCAGTTCTGGGAAAGAAGCTTTGTTCATGGAATTTGCCTTTAGATTTAGGCACAGTGAGTGAGGGAAATCATATACAGTGGTTGTAGCTAAGAGAGTACTTTTGTGAAAGTTTGGCAAGGAGGATGGGGGGGGGCATTGATTGAAGTTCAGTCGAGCACTTGCCATGAATATAATGATAGAGCAGAGACAGACTTGCAACGTCTCTTCTGTTGAAAAGAGGTTGACGAGAAGAGAAAATTGCACGTGTCCAAATGTAAAATAATTTTTTGTTTCAGAAAAGAAAAAATGGTCACTTTTGGACCAGTCTGATGAATCTCTTGGCAATTTCTTTAAGAATTGAAACAGAAAAAGACTACCTATCGCAATAATTGTCTATCGCCCAGTTGTGGCCATTATATTTTATTCTGCGACATGCGCAGGTTACGTGACTTTAATGGAACGGTTTTCCATTTACGTTGGCCACGCTTGAATAAGATGCACGTTTGCCATAAACTTCTGAGATACGACAGTTGATCTATGGCCGTTATGGAATAAAGTAGGAAAACAAAGTAAGAAATAGATTTATTAATAAGGCAATGGACAGAAATTTGTTCTTAACATTGATAAAGAGATAAGGTTAAAATTTGGATGTGACGAATGATGATAGCAGAAGGACTGAACAATAGATAGAGATATATTTAGTTTTATGACACTAGGGAGTGCCATGGGATGTGAAAGCTGAGTTTGTAACAACAATAGAAACAATTTAAGGACAACAAAGGTAAGCTTACGATTAACCAACAAGAGTGAGATTCACACTTTTTACAACAATGAGAATAGATTAGGAGGCTTGAACAGTTGGACTTTGACTATAGTTGGAAACAGATCATGGCCTTGGGTCAAGTTGAGAAAACTTTGGAAGATCAAGATGAACTGAGTGCAACGGACAAACTCAGCCTCGACAGGACGTAGATGTGAACCGTTGTTTTATCACATATCAACCTTTTTCGGGTTTTTTGATGCCGAATCCAGTTATTTTGGAAATAGTATTCATGTCGCATCTAGTTACTTTGTAGAAAGTTTTTTTATTCTTTGAGCTTTTTGTATCTTCAATCGCTAGTTTATAGTGTTTGGTTTGGGTGTTTTATAGTGGATTTTATCATTTTTGTTCCCTGTCCTGCAGAACATGAATGAGTTTTGCAATGGGAGAGAGAAAAGCATTACAGTATTAATGTTTGGCACATTTTAAGTTCGGAAACCAATCAGGATTGGTTGGTTGGTTGTTTTTGTTTTACGGCATATCAACCCTTTTCAGGTTATTTAATGCCGAATCCAAAGATTTTGGAGAAAAAATTTTTTTAATAGAATATATTTGTTGTTTTCACGTCGGTTTCTATTTAACCCATAGTTGGGACCCTAACAGGTACTACCACTCTGGGAGCAATGGTAATTAAAGGGTGGCTTCACACTCCCCAAAGCCCACAAGCTGGGGCCTCACCACTGGATATAGTTTAAGGTCATATCCAGGACCCCCATTGAGGGACTTTTACCCTCTACAGGGGGGCAGTCGGTGTATTCTAATGCCCCACCGACAGGGCCGACCAATCAGGAAGGGGGGGAGATAGAGAGAGAAAGAGGAAATGGGAGGAAGGAAAGGGAGGGGGGGAAGGTGGGTTGTTGTTTTTGTTTTTGCAGAACATAATTAAGTTTTGCAAAAGGAAGTAGAAAAACAAAAAGCATCACTGTTAGGTGGATTTTGTCTCAGGAGGCCAATATCTTCAGACGGCCTGATCACCAGTTAGCATGTAGACACGCACATCCCTGGTTCAACCGATATACATGTGAAGCATCGGCATCTACGTTTTTCTTGTTTCCCCGGGTTTTATTTTTATACTTGTGAACCCGCGCATCCCCATCGACGGTCGCCAGTGTGAAAAAGACGATGATGACACAGCCAGAACAAGAACAAATGTTTCGGTTCGGCGATTTCTTGATGGGACCACATGGTGTCATACTTCTGTTATTTCTATATATAAGATAATATTAGAAAAGTTAATATAAAAAAAATAAAAGCCAATAGAAGGACCTATTACTTCCCAAAGAAAATAACTATTTAACTCTGACATTTTTTGTACAGAGTTTCTTCCCTTCAATCTTACAAAAAAAAAAAAAACAAAGAATGAAATATGCATACGCCAGTGTATAATAAATAACTAAATCAATATATCTAAATGAAACATAATCACGATAACATAAGAATTTAATAACATCAAACATAAAGGCTAACCCACATTTCAACAATAAGTATAAGTCTCTGAGAGCCTATTTTTTATTTATTTTTTTTTTTTATTACATTTTTACCCCAAACAAGGCACATTGTCACTTTGGTGTAGGGGGCTACTATCAGGGGCAGCAACTACTGGGGTACTATGTAGGGATTTGGGCAGCAAGATGTCGGTTCACGTTGCACTTGAACTTCTGCATGTCAGTACAGTTGGGGAGGCAGGGACCTGGAATGGAATTCCAAAGTCTAGCGGTTCTGGGGAAGAAACTACTGGAGTAGAAAGATCTTTTACATCTAGGGATCTCTACTGCGTGGGGGTGGGATTTAGCTGCCTGTCGGGTTTGTCGAGGGCGTCTACGTCGTGGGGGCACAAGTGTCTGCAGTTCGTTAGAGCATTCACCATTAAAATACTTGTAGAACAAGCAGAGGGATGCAACGTTTCGTCGATGGGACAGAGGCTGAAGCTTAGATGACAGTTCAGGGCCTATCAGATTGGCGACTCTTTTGAACCTTGTCTAGGAGCGAGAGACTAGCAGCAGATGCACCAGCTCAAATGTGACAGCAATACTCCATACATGGGCGAATGGTGGCCTTATTGAGGTACAGGATACTTTCAGGTGTCAGTAGTTTTCTAGCACGGTAGAGAGAGCCTACCTTCTTTGCAGCGGCCCTGACACTGTTTTCAATGTAATTGTTCCAACTCATGTTTCCTGTGAACGTTAGGCCAAGCAGTTTGAAAGATGTACTCTCAGATAGGGAGTCACTGGCCACTGCTATTGGTGGCAGAGAAGGTTTCTTGTAATTATTGAAGGAAACCAGTTTAGTCTTGGCAGCATTGAATGTGACCATCCATTTTTGTCCCCATTCCACTACAGATTGGAGGTCATCCGCTAGTGTTTCTACCATCCTGTAGTGTTTTTGCCATTTCTTTAGTTATGTGTTCATTTGTTTTCCTGTCGTGCCTGCTATAGAGTGTGATGTCATCAACATATATACCCATTTAGCAGTTTTATCGGGGAGGTCATTAATAAATTTATTATTTTACTACCGTTCTGGTTTCAGACATATACACATCTTAAAGTGGTTGTATATATTTAAAAAAATGTGTTCTTTTTCCGAGGATGAGGTATACCTCAAAAATTTAAAGAACATAACACGGCGATATCATTCTGTAGGTAAATAAATAATTTATAATTAAACATTGAAATTTTTCAATATTGTCAACTTTCAAAAGACTGGCATTTAGAAATAGCATTTACATCCATTTAAATTTTTTTTTTAATTATTTTTTTTTTTTTTAATTTAAAAAAATAAAAATTACAAAATTTAAAAAAAAAATTTTTTTTTAATTTTTTAAATTAAAAAAAATTGTTTTAATTTTTTTAAAATTAAAAAAAAAAAAAAAGAAGAAAGAATTTCTTTTAGATTATCGATGTACGAGAACATTAAAATTACAGAAAACAAACAAAATGACGGTCACTTACTGGTCTTCGTGACTTCCAATCGTAACATCTTTAATGGAGGCAAATCCGCACGGAACACGAGCGTGTTTATTCAGATTCTCCACCACTTTGCGGCCAACGTCCAAGTAATAAGGGTCATTGGTTGCCTAAAATCAAAATCAACAAAACATAAACGAGAATTTATGGCACTCGTGCAGTTTACTTTCTGAGCACAATTTTTCATTCTTATTTACAATTACACTTAATTGAAAAAAAAAAAAAAAAGATACATTAAAATATGACGTATTCGTCATAGACCGAAAATGTTCATATTCCAAAAATCACATAAATCTATCAAGTAGTGTTTTTATAGATAGAAAATCATTTCTCATGATTTTTAGTAATTTTAACAGAAATTCTATCAATTACAAGATTGATTTCAATAGATCAAATTAAGTTGTCTAACTTATTTTTTCTTAATAAAAATGGCAAATCGAAACATGGCATATCACTTTATTATAATTTAATTTTCTTAGTTAAAAAAAAATTTCTTGATCAATTTACATGATTTTTGGAATATGACATCTTTCTTTCATGATGAGTACATACATCATGAAGAGTTGTTCATTTTTTTTTTTTTTGGTTGTTTAAGTCTTTGAAGATTTGGAGAATGTTTCCAAAAGTAAGAGGTTTTTTAACTTGAAAACTCAAAACATTGAAGCGCTATGAAGACTGGAATGGTACCATTAGAACGAGCAACCTTTGTACTCCAGAATTTATTTTTCTCCATCGTCACCACCATTTCTCGCACTAACAGTTACCACACCAATTTCAAGTTAGAGTATCATTGTTGAAATGACTTTCTCTGTTGACTGAGGTAAGATTCATGCATCGAACACAAGCGTGTTTATTCAGATTCTCCACCATGTTATGGCCAACGTTCAAGTAATAAGGGTCATTGGTTGCTTAAAATCAAAACAAGAATTTACAGCACTTGTGCAGTTTATTTTCTGAGGACAATTTTTCATTTTTAATTGGAAAAAATAAATAAATAAAAAAAATACATTAAAATATGATGTACTCGTCATGGATGAAAAATGTTCACATTCCAAAAATCACAATAAATTTTCTCTGTTTTTTTTTTTTTTTTTTTTTTTTTTTTTTTACACAGTGATCACCACTTATCAAGGCCCGGAAGCCACTCAGGGATAAGGGTTATTGCAAGTACATCACGTTAGTGAGGAGATTTACTGTTGACTGAGGTATGACTTTTGTCCTGAGAGGCCCATCCTCCCAAGATTCACTGTCCGTCTTCTAGGTGGGCTAGAGCGTTTCTATCTTAAATTCTATGCAATTATGCAGAATGTCGAAACTATGCATAAATAGAATTCAGCATAATAGTGAACTGAAACTAATCAATCTCATAAGAAATCATGAAAAATGAAAAAGCAATTAACATGCTTTTCAAACGAATATGCAAATTAGTTAACCCTCATAAAATCATTTGCATATCCATAACTGAGTATATTAAGTTTGTTTTAATTCTTTTAAATAAAAAAAAGTAGACTTTTAATATCAATGTCAGAGCAAGAAAAACTAAACTTTATCATAGAAACACGGTAGTGTTTGAATGATAAAGTTTGAATATATTGCTAAGTGGCAGTTTTAGTCATTTAGAACTGCTTTAAAGCTTCACAGCTCACTCATTTTTCAACCAAATTTCAAACAATTATTACAGTTTATAGATCACCTAAGCTATATTGAGAAAAAAAAATTTTCATTCTTCATTCAGTAAAATAAAAGATGAGTTTTCTGGTGTTCAAAATCGTAAAAATATGTAAGGAGGTGAGCGACGCTTTTTATGACTGGTTTACATAGCAACCATGTCGCTTCAGCGACTACTGTTGCTACTAATTCACTGCTGTCACGGAAAGAGAAGACACAAGTGAAACGGAGAGAATGAAAGCATGAAAGGGAGATAACTAGAGGGGGGGGGGGTTATTGAAAGCAGACGAATGCCATACATTGTTATTACATATGTGTTTATGGGGGCAAAAAAATAAGACTAAAATTAAACAAAGAACAAGTGAATTTATTGGAAGCCTGGAAAATCATTAATTACAATAGAAAAATTGCGAGCATGAAAAGTAATATGGTTAAGCTTAAACATGGAAAAGTAAAGGACTAGTTGTTAAAACTGGAATAGAAAAGGACGAGATATTCTAGTAAAAAATAATAAATTTATAACTTTAAATATTGCAGCATTAAGAATTTTTTTTTTAATTCAATTTAGAACATTATATAATCAATTTTTAATGCTGCAACATTTTAATTTATAAATTTATTATACTTTTTTTACCTTTAAATAAAAGAAAGGGGACCAAAAGTTTAAAAAATTAATAAGATACATTAATTACCTCCCTTGGACCGGACAGAAATAACCGATTAAGACCGGAAGTCATGTCAATTAACAGCATAGGACAAAACAAATTTAAACATATTCATTAAAAAAATATATTAAATAAAAAATTGAAAAATTGATATTAAAATAAAATATATAGAAATAGAGACAGACAAGCTATAATTAAATAAAAATGAACATCATTATAGATACTGTGTGCGGTCCTGGTTTTTCCTCAAAAACGTAAACAGAAAACAATATGGGTGATGAGAGCCTAACATTATTTACCATTAACTGGTTCCCCTTATGTTAGGCTTGAAACTGATGGTACTAATGATTTTCTGACTTTCTCTACAGTTTTGAATATATATATATATATATATATATATATATATATATAACTCCTGCTGATAATTTAATTCTTAAGTAATAACTTGCATATTTCAGTTCACCCCTTTTTTTGCTTTAAATTTTGGCGCCTTTTCAACATCATCTTGTCGGGGTCATTTTAACATTGGCTTTTCTATTCTAATATTAACTCACTCTCCATTCAATTTTTTTCTTCTTTACTCATTCTCCCAAAATTGACAGTCGTTTTAAATTCATGATATTTGGATTTTACTGTTATTGGATATTTTACCTTCCACCAGACTATCCATTCACGTGAAATCACCTTTTTCTTCCCCCTATTCCCTCTGCTTCACTATTTGTTACCAAGTAAGATCTACTTACTTGTAGCTTCAAATACTTTTAAAAGCAAAATCCGATCCCGCATTTTGTTAAATCCTACCCTCTGATGAGAAGGAAAGTATTTCTTCGAAACTCCATGGATTAAGGACTATCCACTTATTTTGTGCTTCCTTTTTAAAATTAAATATATTTTTAACTACTTGTTCTTATACATATGTTGTGGTGGCACCCACTCATTTACATATGTGGATAATATTACACATAAATAGCAAGACTCGGTTAGTCTGAGTGTGTGTTAACCAGAAGCTACCGAAGGCCGAGCCATGAGCAGATATGTTCTCCAACCAAGACTCTCTTACCTGACAACCATTATGTAAATATACTGTAAATATACTTTTCCTAATACATTTCTTATTGATCTACCTTTGTTTTGTTGAGTCTTCATTAGTATTGCCTTATACGTTATTTGGTTCAACCTGCAAACATAACAGTTGGCGACGAAGATGAACGTCAAACATAATATATATATACATACGTACATGATGATGATGATGATTGCAACGTCTTGTCAGACGAGTGCCACTCCCTCAGACACTTAATGTTCATGAGCCCAAAAATGACTTTTTTTTTTGTTAGTCCTACTGGTGAATTCACACGCTCACGCAGGCATGATACTGAAGACGGTCATTGAGATCAATTATTACATGTTTCCAGCATTTCAAGCCTCCATGCATCATAACTTTTCCATCGCCACAGGACCATTTTTATAGACAAATGCCTGAGGGAGTATCTATACACAGATGATGTTACAGAGTCTTAGCTTTGTATGACAGCTAAGTCTCTCTCTCGGTTCAAAATGTTGAGATTCAGCAACAAGCAAGAGCAAGATAGCCAGCAACAAGTTAAACTGCAGACCAGCTTAATGCGGGTACTGGTCTCCCGCTTTATGGTTTTTAAAATCAGAGATGTGCTTTTCCTAGAAAGGTTGCCTTCACCACGGCTTACGGGAGCCCTCTCCACCCCGACGCACACATACATACACACAAACACACACGGTGCTAGTTGGCCGTTGACCCCGAAAAAGGGTTCATTTGCCCTTGGAAGGTCTTGTTTTTAATCCTTCAGGGAGACTAGCCACCCGCCTCACCAAACAAGTCTGGTGGGGGAACCAGTTTAGTCGCCGAGGTAGGTAGTACTGGGTTACATGATACCAGTAGCATATGACGTGACCTGACAAAAAATACATACATACATACGTACGTACATACATACATACGTACATACATACATACATACACACACATACATACATACATACATACACACACACGTACATACATACATACACACATACATACATACATACACACATACATACATATCTAATTACTTTAGATTTCTATTTGTTAATCTTTTCTAGGCATGTCCAAGTGGCGACATCCCTTGTTAGGGATGACCGTGAGAAAAAAAAAACGAAAAAAAACGATAGATAGATAGATAGATAGATATATAGATAGATAGATATTAGAATCAAATATATCAAATATGGATGTATGTGTTAGAGAGAATACTGCTTTCAAAAAATAGACACACGTGTTAAAAATAATATCGAATCTCAAAAGATAATGCTGAAACTATTCAGTTTAGTCGCCGGTGACCCGACCATGAGGTAGGTAGTACTGGGTTACATGGTACCAGTAGCATATGATACATACATATGACACATACATATGACACATACATATGTACATATACATACTGCAGATTAGAGGTATTCAAGAGTGATAACTATTGAATTTAACAAGGTTATTACGATTGCTCAACAAAAGAAGAGCAAGATAAACAAATTTACATGGTCTGGACATGCCAATGTTTTGCACAAATGATCAGTTAAAACCAGAAGAAACCAGAACTAGTTTACGTCTGTGCTGAACATCCACACAATGCCAATATCAATATATTACGCAGGGCTCTACATTGCAACTGAAACAGTCGCATTTGCGAGCGATTTTTCAATGTAGCGACAAGAAATAAGCAAAACACCTTTTGGTGATCGTATTTCTTTCACTGACACTCTTGCAAATCTCATTACCGAGTGAAAAAATATCTTTTCAACTTTTTTCTTAATAAAACGAACAAAGTTAAATTATTCAAACAATAAACGGTCTAACAAAACAATATACATTTTTTTTTTTTTAAATAAAGGCTGTTTAAAAAACATCTGAAGAAATTTGAATGTTTTTACTTTCAGGTATCAACATAAAATTTAGTGTATATTATTAAAAACAAACGCAAAAAAAATCTTTATGATGTACATACTCATCAGAAAACGAAGATGTCATATTCTAAAAATCATGTGGGTTTAGCTAGTAACTTTTCTATTTGGCTAGTAAACGAAAACATTTAGTTGTCAAAGGTCAATTAAAGATAAGTTTGTCCGTAGAGCCCTGTTACATATTAAAGAGTTCGCTATGAAATTTCCACAGGTCTCACTAATTATAAATATTGTAAGTAGCCTATGTGGATTGATCAATGTTTCAATATTTCCACATCTAGTTAGGTCGCAAAAAAAAAATAAATAAATAAATAAATAAATAAAATTTAAAAAAAAATTTTTTTTTTAAAAATTGAATAAAAAAATAAAAATATTGTAAGTAGCCTACGTGGATTGATCAACGTTTCAATATTTCCACATCTAGTTAGGACGCAAAAAAAAAAAAAAATAAATAAATAAATAAAAAAAATTAAAAAAAAAAAAATTGAATTAAAAAAAAAAATAAATAAAAAAAAATTTTTTTTTTAATCTGACGAGACATCAAAATGTCGAAAACCTCAGTATCATCCGTCTATGAGTAAACAGTAACCCTCTCTGGTACCACCCCCTCCCACCTGACGGAGTGGTTGTAACCCTCGATAGTGAAGCTGTGGAGAAGGTGGAAAGCTTCAAATACTTTGGCGCCAATATTACAGCCACCAGTCAAGCAAAAGACGAAATCATCACCCCTTATCAATTTGGCTAGAGTAGCCTTCGTCCGTCTTCAAAAACAACTGCGGTCTTGCCAGGAGATAAGCCGTACTATTGCCTCCGCTGCATCCTGCGCACTTGCCTCGCTGATCGGATCCTTAACTCGACCATACACACTAGATGTAATATCCTTGGTTTGGAGGAAATTCTGGTGAAAAGTAGTTCAGTCACATGCTGCACCAGCCGGGGGACGAGTTCGTCCATCAATTGGTGGCACCCATTGCACCCACTGGTTGGAAGAAGTGCTAAGGTGGCCATCTTAAGATGTGGCTCGGGACAGTAAAAGCAGATATAGAGATCAGGTCCAGTCCTCGCGTTTTTGGTGCCCGTCGCCGAAACTGCGAATGGCTGTATCATGTCATCTGCAGCTGACCGACAGGGGTAAATGACTTTGATGCGAAATATAGTTAATGCCACTACAGGTAGATAGGGTAGGAGTAAAAAAAAATAAAAGATGACTTTTGGAATGACCCTCATATTATACAAGATTCAGGTTTCAAGTTGTGAATTTTGTGAAACAAACTGACAGTATATACGTAGAAAAATTTTTTTTTTTTTTTTTTTTTTTTAAAACATGGTTACTCTATCCTCAGGCCTCCAAAATCAACATTAGAGCAGTCCTGTACCGACTTGGTCTTTGTTGATTGTGATGTAATGCTGTTCCTGTGTAGTTCTAGGAGGTCTACAATCCCAGGCCTTGCCTTCTCCCTGAGAAACAATTAGTTTATTGCTAATACCAGGGAATGCCAACGGGGCTGCCCAGGCACTTTTTGCAGGTCAGAGTGTCCCTCCTCGGGGAGGTGTGAATTCTTAATCCCACTTTCTGACCTTGGTGTGGGACAGAACTGAATACCCCCTACAATTCTATTTTAAACAAAGATTAAAACCCGTTATTTTAAAAAGATATAACCAAAGAAATTAAGGCATATTTACCTTGAAAAGGAAGTAAGTTGACTCAACAAATTCAGGTCTGAGAGGATGTTGTCCCCAGTGGATGCGGAAATCTGTAGTGAAGGCCTACAAAACAGAAACAAGAGAAACGTGAAAAGAGAAAAATGGAGCCATAGAGAGATCAGCAAATTCATGTTCGGTGTTTAACACTGAAAAAATATAGTTTTGCTTGTTTTTTTATAGATGGTGTTGAAAAAAAAAAAAAAAACAAACAAAGGTGATTAGTGGATAAGGAATCTGGCCGTAATGTAGGGAGGCAAGTCTGAATAATGACTGGTTTAACAAGGGTTGGTTGGTTGGTTGGTTCACGGCATATCAACCCTTTTCAGGTTATTTAATGCCAAACCCCAAGATTTTGAAGAAAAATTTTTTAATAGAATATATTTGTTGTTTTCAAGTCGGTTTGTATTTAACCCAAAGTTGGGACCCTAACAGGTACTACCACTCCAGGTCAGTGGACCTGGGAGTAATGGCAATTAAAGGGTGGCTCCACACTCCCCAAAGCCTGCAAGCTGGGGCCTCACCACTGGATATAGTTTAAGGTCATATCCAGGACCTTAATGATGAGGGAGACGAGTGTGTGGGTGGAGGTGTGCATCATCAACGAGAAAAATATTGCAGGATTTAAAAAAAAGGAAACTAAAAAAAAAGACGAGGTATAAAAAGCAAATTCATGATTAGAAAAAAGAAAACGTGAAATATGAAAAAAAAAAAAAAAGTGGAAAAATAAATCGTGAAAAAAAACACGAAAAATAACGTGAAAAACAATAGAATGAAAACATGATAAAAATACGTGATTGAAAAAAAAAAACAATAGAAAAAAATGATAAAGAAACAAAACACAAAAAACAGTAAAAAACGATAAAGAAATAATTTTAAAAAAAACGATAAAAAATGTTTTAGAAGGAATAAAGTGAAAGGAAAATCAGAAAAGGAAAATCAGGAAGGAAAAAAAAAAAAAACTAAATCATAAAAACACATTCAAGTAAGAGAGAAGAAAACAAAAAAGAAAAATAAGAAAAACTAAATACAAAAAAAAAAAAAATAAAGTCATACTTCTGGTAAAAAGTTGTGTCTTTTTATAACTTGGAATAACATTTCATGCGTTTCAATGGCCGGTTTGAGATCACCTTTCAAAACCTGAAAAAAAAAAAAAAAAAAAAAAAAAAAAAAAATGGTCAACTAAGTCAAAGGGAACACTTAACATCTCCTACGGACAAAATTCTATCGAATAAAAGCAATTTTTGAATGAGAACGTTTTAAAATACAAACAGAATTTTTTTCACAAAATTAGATTAAGTAATAAAAAAAAAAAAAATTTTCATTTGAAGTTAGAATTTAACATGTGCAATAAAATCGTGACATTCATGAATTTTTAAGAATTTATTCTGTTAAACTTTAAACTTAATATATGTTAGGCTTGATATTAAATTATGTTTATTTATAACATTTTATTTTAAACTGATAAAGTGGCTGACGACAAGCTGGGTGTTGCAAGTTCAAATCCAGTTCATTCCATAAAAGTTCTAAGTAAAAAAATAAAAAATACTCTAGCTGAAATTGAAACTAAAACCCGAAGACAGAGAGTCAAGTACGATAACCACTAGGCCAGCTTGCCACAATCTTTAAAAAAGTGTTTTCAAACCTACTTATTCTTAACATAATTTGTCATGTGAACGATTCGTGCATGCAATTCATGAAATAGTTGACAAACAGATTAAAATCCAATGATCCTACATATCAATTTTTCAATTCTTACTCCTTAGCTGCCCTTTTTCCGGATAAAAACCAGATTAAAAAGTTTTACACATTTCTGAATACTCTATACCAAATTTCAAGTCTGCAGATCAAAAATTCTTTGAGTATATTTTTTTTTTTTTTTTTTTTTTTTTTTTTACACAGTGATCACCACTTATCAAGGCCCGGAAGCCACTCAGGGATAAGGGTTATATAGGTTGAGAGTCGTCCTCACACACACACACACATTCTCAGTTTTATAGATACACTAGCGAGGGGTACCCGGCGTTGCCCGGGTGTTTGGAGGTGGAGGGTTAAAAAAAAAAAAAAAAAAGTAAGTATGGGGATCGAACCCGAACCCTTGAGGCAAAGTTGTAAATTAAAGCGTGAAAAAAAAAAAAAAAAAAAAAAAAAAAAAAAAAAAAAAACGTGCAACGTTAACCATTGCCCCACCGCAAAATGCTAACGGAAGCACGTTTGAATTTATTTAATTAGTTGGATTTAGCAGGTGCTCGTTTTAATGAGTTAATGAGGTCAGGTTTGACTGCGGGATAGTATTTACTGCTGAACGCTCTCCCCCCCCCCCCCCCGAAGATGTTATAGGAAAAAGACTAACCCACATGCGGCGAGCGACAAATATTGAATATTTATCTCCCCGAAATCGACCAAATTAAATAGACAGGCGAGCTTCATTGTTAACTGTGAGATATTACGATTTATATGTGATATAAAAAGTTTTAAAAAGTTGTGAACCGACCGACCGCTTCTCTGAAAAAAGCCTTTTGTAGACACACAGAAAAAGCGAACACACATACATACATATTCGCTTTTATATATTGTTTGTATGCTTAACTGGATGGATTACACATCCTCTCAGAATACAAAAATAAAAAAAACAGGTGAAACGCATATATAATAAAATCTTTTTAGATAAACATTTGACTACACCCTAAGACATATTTCAGCCGATAGATCTTTTTAAAATTCTAACCACCTCTTTAGGTGCAATTGTTTTAAATCTCTCTTGCACTTGGTTCACAGGGTATATTTGCCAGGTAGTTTTTGAAACTCATGACGTTTCTGAATTTTTGAGATGAGGATTAGTTATTCGTGTTATCTGGATTCATCGGACTACTGTTCTCATCTTGAGAAACGTTGTGAAAATCACACTCACGATGAGAACAGTAGTCCGATGAATCCAAATAATAAAAATCTTTTTGTTTTTTCAGGAGTCCGGTTGCTCCCATAATTACTGGATTGTTGGAAATCTTCCCTAGATTCTAACTTCTATTCATTATTGTCTCAAAACATACAAACTTTGCAGTTATTAATACTCAGATTCAATTTTTTAAGCTTCTAAAATGTCAACCGTTAACATTGCGATGCATTATGGGTAGAAAAAGGAATTTACAAGGTGCCTTCGATAAGTTACCAGATTTTTTTTTTTTGTACCGGCATTTTAAATTGTCGTAGACACTTTAAAATTCTGTACATCATTGCTAGATATCATTATGAGATGACTGACCAATTTTTATGATTTCAGGTTCAAATGAACAGCTACAGCAGGAATTGGTATACGTGGCCAATTTTTCTATATTTGTCGTCCAAAGGTTCGAGCTTCAAAACGATATGAAAATCCGTCACCTCTGTCGAAAGTTTTAGGCAGACATACAAATATACATACATACATTTAAACAGACCAATTTTTCTATATTTGTCGTCCGAAGGGTCGAGCTTCAAAACGATACATACATACATTTAAACAGACATGTGAGATTTATATAAATGTCAGCCAGGTTGTGGGTAGAGAAGAGGAATTATGTTTCTAAGTTTTTGAGATGAGGATTCGTTATTCGTAAGATTTGGCTTCATCGAACTACTCTTCTCATCTTGGGTGTTATTTTTACAATGTTTCAGTCGATGTAATCTCTGACTTTTTTCATGTCTATCTTGTTGAACTTTGGAATGTTTCTGTCAAACTCAGGAATTTGGACAGAATGTTTCAACAGAACCCTTAATTTACTTCATGGAGATAGCATACATCAAGTCTGTTGCCAATGTCGCTGGTAAAATGGTGGGATCCTTCTACCGTTCCAGAAGATATCTCACTACTGATGCAATTCTCTATCTATATAAAAGCCAAGTACGTCCAAGGCTGCCACATCTGGGCAGGAGCTGCTAAAACCAGCCTATCCTACCTTGACAGAGTACAAAATAGACTTTGTGGCTTAGTGGGGGATGCCCTTTTCTCTACCCTGCAACCTCCCTCCCACAGAAGAGACGTTGCGAGTCTATCTTTGTTTTATCGTTATTTCCATGGCAAGTGCTCGTTTGAGTTCAATCTCTGGTCCCCCTTCGCCAATCTTTTATGATAAACGCCTGTCTAGCTGAAACCACTGTCAATAATTTTCCCCACTCTTTATCTGTGCCTAAATCAAAAACGTAGATTCCATGAACAAAGTTTCTTTCTTAGAACTGCACGCCTGTGGAACTCTCTACCGCTTTCCTGTTTCCAACATAACTTCAACTTGAATGTCTTCAAGTCCAACATAAACAAATTCCTGATGAACTGCCCCCTTAAGTAATGACTCTTTATCAAATCTCCAATACTAATGAATACTACAACACTATCCCGTTGATTACTGTACACGCAATAACCCTTATCCTCGAGTGGCTTCCGGGCCTTGACAAGTGGTGCCCTCCATGTAAAAAAAAAAAAAAAAAAAAAATGCTCTTGTTCTATCAGTCATGACAGAATAGGGGTCCTAAGTAATTCGCAATTGTATTTTTTCATTCAATTCCCGAGTTGACAGAAAAATTTCCAAATTCAATAAGATACACCAGAAGAAGGTCAGCGGTTATGTTGCTCAGAACGTGAAAATGACACTCAAGATGAGAACAGTAGTCCGATGAATCCAAATAATACGAAGCCGGGGAACATTTGTGAAATCCAGATCTGTTTTCTTTGCAAGGAATAAGGTGACTTAATCAAATAAAATCGTTTAATTTACCTGAAGGCCGGGCCAGAACGCTAGAAGTGAATCCATAAAGTTCCTCGACGTCGACTGAGGTTTATGCATGTGTACGTCGACCAACAACGGACCCTGGCTGATATACTTCATCACAGCATCATAATGCTGAAAACAGGAAGAAAAATTTTAATGTGGTTAAAAAAAAAAAGTAAAGTTTTGGGCATATCCAAAAAGAAAGTGAAAGAAGTAGTATTTGGAGGTTAATAACAATGGAGTTTGTGAGGAAAAATTAATTTTAAAATATGCAAGCCAGTTTGGCTGCATGACTGCCATCTAGGCCTGACTGTCAGTAGTTATACATGCTTTTTTTGTTTTTATCATTTTACTTCTTTGATGAGGGTATTAGAGATCCCCCTCCCCCCCCCCCCCATACAAGGCATCGCAGTCAGTGATTTTGTGGGCCCCCTTTGACATGATAGACCTTTTTGAAGTTCGTGAAAATAAAAAAGAAAATGGGTTTTAAAACATTTCCGACTCACCTTGTTAAATCTGTCGAGATACGTATTGTCACCCAACAAAATGTAACCTTTGAGGACGTATTCATAGTAAGAGTCAATCCCAGCACCGACTCCACTTTCTACAATGGTGAAAAAAAAAAAAAAAAAAAATATTTAACATGTTAAAATTTTTTCCACCTAACACTCATTAACCCTTATCCTAGAGTGGCCCGCATCATCAACATGAAACATTCGGATATTGATAAAATAGTAGACGAAGACTTCAGTTAAATATGTTTCCAAGTTTTTGAGAGGATATTGCATTTTTTAGACTACTGTTCTTATCTGGAGAGTTATTTGCACAATGTTTTGATCGATGTAACCGCCGACCTGAGCAATAAAGAGATCCCAGGAGAACAGAAGGGGAGGCGGTCATAGCCAACTTTCCAGAGGTAATGGAGGAGGAAGACGGGAAGTTGTTTTTCCTGGAAGTTGCCAGTTAGAGAACAGAGGATCTGTTGTGTTGAGCAAGAAAGGTGTTTTTCAGTTGTATAGAATAGAAGTTCTCATTTTCGAACAAGTATCGAATGCGTAAAAGGGGCAAAATGGGTGCATTGGTTAGATTCCGCAAAAAGTTTTTACATACTTCACAGATTATAATATCTCGCATTTGCAAACGGACATCGTCTACCTTTCTTTTTTGATAGAGTTCAATAAAATTCCCACAGTTCCATCTTCTCAAATGTTTGATTTTTTCATATAAATAAAGCGAAACTTATTGGAACGCAACCGCCTGGCCTTCGAGTCTGGCAGTATCTGTAATTGGTCCTTAGTCAATGTCGGGGAAGCGCTTCATACCGAGACAATTACTATTTATTTGGTTCGTTAGTTGTTTTTGTTTTACGGCATAATCAATCCTTTTCAGGTTATTTAATGCCAAATTCGTAATTTTTAATAAAAATTTTTTAATAGAGTATATATATTTTTTTTTTTTTCAAGTCAGTTTTTATTCAACCCATAGTTGGGACCCTAACAGGTACTACCACTCCAAGTCAGAGTGGACCTGGGAGCAATGGTAATTAAGAGGTGGCTCCACACTCCCCAAAGCCCACAAGCTGGGGCCTCACCATCACATATAGTTTAAAGTCACATCCAGGACCACTATTTATTTAGATACTGCCAGAGTGCCCCCCTTTTTGGGAGAGTTGGTTTTTCTCCCCAACATTAAAAATGACCTTGTGTCTAATTTGCTTTCGTGAGAGGTTTAAAAAAAGCAACGCCATTTCTGCAAGTCATCGTTAAATTTGAACACTTTAGACTTCCAGTCATGTCATGGAGTAGCGGTAAGATGTCAGGTTTTCTTTCCCTTTTCCACCTTCGCATCACAGGTTCGAGCCTGCCTACTTACACTTTTTTTTTTTTTGCTCAACACACACCTCCTAACATCCGGGCAACACTGGGCATCCAGGCTAGTCAAACATATACAAGTCATATACAGTCAAACCCCAGGATATGGCATTAAAAATTAGTAACAAAACCCAGTACAGTATATAATACACATATATAATAATATATATAATCAAATAATATTATAAAAAATACAGTACAGTGGGGCAAATGCCATAACCAGGGGTGGGAAAAACTTTGCATTCCACATCATAACTTTGGAAAAAAAAAAAAAAATAAATCTCTATATAAATAAAATGAACTCATTTTTTCCCGTCTGATTTTGACCTTAATAGGATTAAAAATCAAGATATTTCATGCAAATATAATATGCACAAACGGCAGAACAATATCTGAGGTGTGTTATAGGCTTATTATTTCTCAAATTCCTCAATAATCTTAGATTTCTATACTTTTTCTGCTGAGAAGTCACGGCCAAAATCGGTTAAGATCAATGGAAGTGGTAAAATATTTTCTCTCTAATAAATTCCTCCTCCCCCTGCCACCATTTAACACTGTTTGGGAATCGTTCACAAGGAACAGTTGAGAAGAGAACACCGGTTTGGCTTCGTAGTTCTTTCATGTGAAGTTATTTAAAATCACTAAACTAAGCTGCAGTGCTCTGTGGCGTAGTGGTTAGCGTGCTGGACAATTCACATTATATTTTCACGTTCGCGCCGACCTACCGTAGTCGTTTTTTTTTTTTTTTTCCTAAACAACTGGAATGGACTTTTCTTGGTGGCCGAACTGTTAACGTTACAGATGTTTTTTTGTTTTTTTTTCACACTTTATTTTCCTACTTTTACTCATGACTCCGGGTTTGATCCTTCCTACTTACCTACCATAACATTTTTTAAAACTCCCCCCTCCCCCCCGTCCCGGAAACAAACACTCGGGCAACGCCGGGTACCCCCGCTAGTAAATAAATAAAAAAACGTATCCTAGGGCCATCGTATTCTGTTTTCTTTGGGTTTTTTTTTTTTTTTTTTTTTTTTTTTACACAGTGATCACCAAGGCCCGGAAGCCACTCAGGGATAAGGGTTATTGCAAGTACATTACGTTAGTGTGGAGATTTGATGAAGTGTTTACTTAAGGGTTCTACTGTATATAAAAATGGTCTTGTTTGTGCGGAATGGCTTCTACCAGACTACACTGTCGATTTTTGGTCTAGACTTGAAACTTGATATATAAGGGATTTGGAGCTGTGTAACAAATTTGATTTGGTTTGGTTTTTAGCCTGGTAAAAATAGCTGCTAGTGGTCAAAATTGAAAAAAAATTGGAACTTGGCATTCCATGTTACTTTTTTGCATGAACAAACATACATTTAACAAAGTTATTTTTTTTAAGATTTTATTTTAGACTTGGTAACAAATAGAGAGATACACATTTTGATTTTGATTCTAGCTGATCGCACCAAAGGCATATTTTTTTTTTTTTTTTTTAAATAACTACTAAATATTGGGTACAATATAATAATAAATAAAGAATTGGCTTTATAATGATAAATGTAAAACCTGCATAAATTAAAATATCAAATTTAAGCATATTTCACAACTGGGTCACATTGGGTGGCTAATACCAAATATTCGGTACAATACAATAATCAATGCAGAATTGGCTCTATAATAATTAATACAAAATCTGCACAAATTAATCTTGTTGAACTCTGAAATCTTTCTGTTAATCTCTGGAATCTATACAAAATTTTGAATGGAACCATTTATTATTTGATCCATGGGGTAGCTTGTTCTTGTTCCATCACCCATGACTGGGTAGAAGTTTTAAGTATTGTGCGATTTTGTTTTTTTGTGTAGTAATCTGTAGTAAAGAATAATGATCTATATTGTAATAAATTGTCAGACTGAACACCTAAAAAGCAAGAATAGGTTTACAGGTAAAAAAAAAAAAAAAAATACCAAAATTGCCCGCAAGGTCTAGTGGATGAAATACTTGGTAAATTTTAGTTTTAAGTGACAACTTTGGACCAGCACAAAAAGTGAGGAGAATCACGATTTAACACACACAATGAATGTTCACACCTCGACCAGTAAAATTCAGTTCTAAGTGACACTCTCCTGGAAGTTGGCGGTTCAATCCATGGTGCGGGCGATACTAATATAATAGCAAACTTCTCAAGACTTCTACCTGGTCATGGCTGACTAAACGAGAGCATGGTAATCCCAAACATCAAACAAAGGGTCCCATTCAAAATTCCGTGCAGATTCCTAAGTTTGACAAGACAAACCTGAAGAAGGATGGAGGTTAGATCAACGGACATGTTCAGAAAACGACACTCAAGATGTTAACAGTAGTCAGAAGAAAACAAATCATATGAATCCTCAATCCTTTCATGACGTTCTTCATCATTCGATTTTATTAACCCTTTATATTACTTGTTCTGATCGTTCTCATCATGAGTATTATTTGTGCAACGTTTCGGACGGATTTGCCTTCGACAGTCCTCGGGCGTTTTGGTTGTTTGGAAAAGAAAAGGAAAAGTTACTCGCTCCGGAGATATTGTCATATAGAGTTTGTGGTACTTGTACAGTTTAATCAAGACATTAAAAAATTAAAATATCGAAAAAAAAAAAAAAAGGTTATATTGTACGTATCCGTTTTGGACTGAAGATCTCTGAAAAAAAATTTCAATTTGATCAAGTAGGTTTTTTTTTACGGTGGAAAAACATGTTTTTATGAGAGCACGTTGAAGTCAGCCATTATGGAATTTATATGAACACGCCACAAGGAGATAACTCCAGTTAAAGCGCCGACACTCCCTCCCCATCTTTAATACTAGCTTTTCTTCCGAAAAATCGAACCTTTTGTTCGGTATCATAAATTGTTTTTTCACTGTAAAAAAAAAATTTTAAAAAAATAAAAATAAAATAAAAAAACTACTTGATGAAATTAAGTGAAATTTTTTTTCGGTGAACTTCGCTCCATAACGGATACGTGCAATATAACCTTTTTCCGATATCTTCATTTTTTAATGTCTTGATTAAACTGCACAAGTACCGAGTTAGTCTTTATTTTATGATCTTTGTTTTGTATTTGCGGAAAAAATAAATTGGTTGACAAAGGGGAGGCAACTCTACTAAAGGTCGACAAGGGATTATCTCCCTTGTATCATTGCAATGTTATAGGTGTACAATTTTACTTGGCCTTTTGGTCAAGATCAAAGTGCAGTATCTGTTCTTCAGATGCTGCACTTCTATTTCTTGTTCTCTTTCGGTGGAGGAGAAATCCTTCACGACTGAGACAATTTTTATTTTTGTACCTTTTCTCCACGTTAAAAAACGACCCTGGTGTCTAACTCTGTCCCGTGGGGAGGCATAGTAAATAGGTACAATTAGTAACTCCCGAATGCTAAGAATAAGTAAAAATTACCAAGCAGACCAAGCCTAGAGGTTGGTAGGCTTCCTCTGCTTAGTAATTTTTCTTTCCCCCTCGAGTGGCCTGACCTTCCACCTTGCATCCCTGTCAATAATTTTGCCCTCGTTAAACAAAGGGAAGTGTGTTCCTTTTTCTTTCCACATATGATCAGCTAGTCCTGACTTTTCGACCTCCCTTGTGTCACGGCTTTACAGTATTCTTCTAGCCTTACCTTTGGGAGGCGACCGGTCACACCTTTGTATAGTTTTTTGCATTAGCATGAAATCTCATATACAGTTTTTGCAACTTGTACAGTTTAATCAAGACATTAAAAAATGAAAATATCGAAAAAAAAAAAAAAAAAAAAAAAAAAGAAAGTTATATTGTACGTATCCGTTTTGGACTGAAGATCTCCGGAAAAAAATTTCATTTAATTTCATCAAGTAGTTTTTTTTTATAGCGGAAAAACACGTTCTTATGAAAGCGCATTGAAGTCAGCCATTGTGAAATTTGTTGAAGCTGAACAACATGCCACGGGGAGATAACTCCATGTAAAGTGCCGACACTCCCTCCCCATCTTTAATTCTAGCTTTTCTTCCTAAAAATTTAACCTTTTGCTCGGTATCAAATTGTTTTTTCGCTGTAAAAAAAAAAAAAAAAAAAAAAAACTACATGATGAAATTAAGTGAAATTTTTTTTTTTTGAGAACTTTGTTCCATAACAGATACATGAAATATAACCTTTCGATATTTTCATTTTTTAATGTCTTGACTAAACTGTACAAGTACCCAGTTTTTTGTCATGAGAAATCATCAGGAAGTTAGTTGCAAGTCAAACATATTCATTTTATTTGGACTACTGTTCTCATCTGGAGGGTTATTCGCACAATGTTTCTGTCAATGTAACCTACGACCTTCTTCAGGTGTACATTTTCAAACTCAAGAATCTTTCTGTTGAATTCGGTAATCTTGCGGACCTGTGGTGTAGTGGATAAAAATACTCTGTATAGTTTTCCACATTTGCAGGAAATCTCATGTGCAGGAAAGGAATCGTCCGGGGCTTACAACACCATATCAGAACAATATGTAGTGACGACAAGATATACTAGGAGAAGTTGAGCAACCTACGAATAACCCTCCATCGAAATGACTGCCCAAAGAGCAAACACCAAAGGATAGTACCTGAAAACTTGCCACAGTGTGTACACCATACAGAAAGGGCCTATCCGAAAAAAAAATGTTTAAATATGCAGTCCATATGACATCAGAACAATATTCAAGAGTGATTCAACTTTCAAAACACACTGTGTAGGAGTCAAACCCCCGACTGAAAGTCTCAGGACAAAAAACTGTATATAATATAATATCACCAATCAGCCTTCTTATCTCAAAAATTCAGAACTTAACCTTTTCTTCGACCTTGATAAAAAATAACAGAAACAGATTGGCTTCACCTTATATATTAGACACAGATTGGCTTTACTTTATATATTAGACACAAATAAAAACAAAAAAAATTTCCATGGATTCTGCTTTTAAAATGATACAAAAAAAATTTTAAAAGTAAACAGAAGGTCACGTCCTGAATCGACCTACCTCTCCTCACCCAATCGCCATTGTGTATATTAATCACAGTTCCAACCAAATCACTAACTCGATGACGCTGCTGCCACAAATAGTCCATAGCTTTTCGAGCTTTCTCCTAAAATTAAAAACAAGAAATTTCATTTCATTCAATTTTAATTTAAAGTCTGATCTTTGATGAAGAAACCCGAACATTGATGTCTGATCGACAGCTTCTAAAAAAGAATTTTAGATGAAAACACTTTGAATGGAAAAAGGAAATTGTAACATTTTTTTTTAATTTGTTTTAAACTAGAAAATTTAGTGAATATTTTTTTGATTTTATATGAAGTTTTTTGTAGAGACGTTTATTTTTCCCTAACTTTCGATTGCTTTTCGGAATGTTTTTCTAATTGGAGGGAAAGAGGGCTGGTACTTTTTTTTTTTTTTTTGCCCTATCAACCTCTATGGGTTATTTAAGGTCAGTTATGTTCATAAAAGAAAAGTTTTTAAAAATAATGAAAACTTTTTGAATGAAAAAGTACATTTTTAAATTTATTTTTAATTAGAAAATTTACCGAATATTTTATTGTTTCAATATGAAATTTTTTGTAGACATTTATGCATCACGTTTCTACAATTAATGACAAGAGATTCTTACCTCGAATATACTTTCACCTGTAAGTCGGCTGAGAGCAGCAAATTCCAGAATGATTGTCCCCGCACATGCAGTACACGTATCTTTATGTCGACTTCGCAGGTCAGCATCGATCCCATGTAACAAGTTCACCTTAAAAGTTATTAAAAAAATCCCATGTAACAAGTTCACCTTAAAAGTTATTAAAAAAATCCCATGTAACAAGTTCACCTTAAAAGTTATTAAAAAAATCCCATGTAACAAGTTCACCTTAAAAGTTATTAAAAAAATCCCATGTAACAAGTTCACCTTAAAAGTTATTAAAAAAATCCCATGTAACAAGTTCACCTTAAAAGTTATTAAAAAAATCCCATGTAACAAGTTCACCTTAAAAGTTATTAAAAAAATCCCATGTAACAAGTTCACCTTAAAAGTTATTAAAAAAATCCCATGTAACAAGTTCACCTTAAAAGTTATTAAAAAAATCCCATGTAACAAGTTCACCTTAAAAGTTATTAAAAAAATCCCATGTAACAAGTTCACCTTAAAAGTTATTAAAAAAATCCCATGTAACAAGTTCACCTTAAAAGTTATTAAAAAATCCCATGTAACAAGTTCACCTTAAAAGTTATTAAAAAAATCCCATGTAACAAGTTCACCTTAAAAGTTATTAAAAAAATCCCATGTAACAAGTTCACCTTAAAAGTTATTTAAAAAATCCCATGTAACAAGTTCACCTTAAAAGTTATTAAAAAAATCCCATGTAACAAGTTCACCTTAAAAGTTATTAAAAAATCCCATGTAACAAGTTCACCTTAAAAGTTATTAAAAAAATCCCATGTAACAAGTTCACCTTAAAAGTAATTAAAAAATCCCATGTAACAAGTTCACCTTAAAAGTTATTAAAAAAATCCCATGTAACAAGTTCACCTTAAAAGTTATTAAAAAAATCCCATGTAACAAGTTCACCTTAAAAGTTATTAAAAAATCCCATGTAACAAGTTCACCTTAAAAGTTATTAGAAAATCGGTTGAAAAAGAAACATTTTTTAAAAAATGCATAAACTTTTTCATTTTGTATCCAATTTTGCTAAAATGTATCCGTTCTTGTAAGTTTTATACCACTAAACGATACAGGAGTTCGACACACATACATAATATACACCCCTCCATGTCATACAGAAAACCCTGACAATACAACATTTTCGTTCTGGCGCCGTAATATATATCTCTCCAATATAACAAATGTAACTGATCTTCTTCAGGTGTATCTTGTCGAACTTGGAAATCTGTGCGGAATTATAAGTTTAAGGCTCCCAAAATTAATACTAGAATTGTTCATAAAGGATCTGTGGCATAACGGATAAAGCACTAAGTAAAAAATTAAGTTCTATGACTACTTAAGACTTCTATCTTGTCATGGTTGACAGAACAAGAGCATGCTACACCGTGAGTTGCATAAAGCATTCCATTTGAAAGACTTTGCAGATTCCAGAATTTGACAAGATATTCCTGAAGAAGGCTGGAGGTTATAATGGCCGAAACATTGTAACCTCCAGCAAAAAAAAAAAAAATAATAATTTCACATTTTCGGTTGTTAAAAGCAAAGCACCGTTTAATTCACTGTTAAAATTTTTCAAATCGGACCTATATTTATTGTAAAAAACTAATGCAACAGATAAAAATTCACACTAATTTTACATTTTCTTGTCTTTTCAACCATATAAATATTTTTAAAAACTTGACTAGAAATATATGAGAAATTGCAAGTTGGACAAAGTTCATTATGCCGAACTTGTTGGGATTGCTTTAATATTCTGATAACCAAATAGCTCAGACATGTAAGAAAATTTTTTTTTTATATTCATATTTTCAATTATTTATAAACAAAAAAAAAAAGTTTGTTTACAGTTGTGCTATTGCTGCTGCTAATATTACAAAACTGTTTTGCATCGAAAATCAATAGAAACCATTTTTTTTTCAGATATCAGGATTTTAAATTGCTAGCTACCACAAAAGTAAACATACAATTATACTTTTAATGGATAAAAACAGTAAAAAGATTGTTTTATTTACTAGTGGGTAATCTCGTCATGTTGAAGTCTTTGTTTTTAACAATACAAAACCCAGTGGTCAAAAGTATTGCAGACATACCAAACAATTAAAAGTGACATCTATTCTGGTTAGTTTCCAAATTTCATGACAAAATTCTTAATACAAACATGGTACGACCATTTACAAATGGGGAGGGAGGGCTCTTTACAAAACCTTACTGGAAACACATTTTTATCACTTTACTAGCATTGTTATACAAGGGTGTCATTAGACGAAGGTACTAAATATTTGTATATGTTTCTTTGTTCTTATTTAGTGTTCTTGTTTGTGATAGACAGTCTTAGGAGAGATTAGAGTCTTAGGAGAGTTCATGTTGTAAGAGATAGACACATTAACAAGTATATATAAAGACAGAGACAGTTGTACATTTTTATAAACACCAAGTTCATATTAATACAATTTCACTTTACCTTTGTTTTGGTGATAATGATTTTCACAAAGTTCTTATAACATAAATGGACAATACCTTTTCTGTTGAATAACAACACGAAGACGCAGATACAAAAAGATGAAGATGTTCTTTTTATTATTCCATATGACCGGTCACTGGTTTTGCATCCAGAAATTCAAGTCTTACACGATTTCTTCTTCTAACCTCGCTTCCAAGGTTGATGTCAGCTCTCTCTCTCTTCTCCCCGACTCTGATCTGACTCTCTCTAATAACTTCGAACTCTTTCCTATATTGAGAAATCACATGTATGTCTGGTCAACATGACTATAATTCACGTTTTATCAACATGCGCGATTTGCACGTTTTTGAAACCGTTTCTGATGACCAGGAAATTTCCCATTTTCCTTGTTTTACAAAGGAATTTAACCTACTTCTCTAATTCTGCAACCCATATTTTATTATGCATTCTTTCTAACAATGTGAATGTTTCCAGCCAAATTTGTATTTATTAAATATTTTAACAGAATCAACAATTTACTGGACATTCCATTTAAAACCTATTGTTCTTTAAAAAACTTATCTACAGGGTTCGACTCCCGTTTTTTATCTGATATTACTTTCATTTAACTAATTCTCTTTTTTTTTTTTTACTTACATGAAAAGGGGACAGCCTTTTTCATGTAACAGCATGGGTGCCCGGCGTTGCCCGGGTGTTATTAATTATTTTGAAAGTATATTCATTTCCAAACCAAACATATCTTAAGGACTTATAGAACTTTGGTTTTTAAAAGATGACGATTTCAGCAAAACAGTTTATCGGTCCATGTGTATCGCTACATACAGCATTCTGTTTGAAATTCCTTGCAGATTCCAGAGTTTGACAAGCTATTCCTGAAGAAGGTCGGAGGTTACAATGGCCGAAACATTGTGTGAATAATACTACAGCTGAGAACAGTAGTTTGAATGATACAAATACATCGACATATTAAGCAGTGGTCACTTATCACAAAGTGTTGCAAACCTTCAACTATGATCAATGGTGATTAAGGCGCTAGTATACATTTGAGAAACTCTAGTCAGAAAATTACAAGTTCTGAAAATTTGGATTCATAAAAAAAGATTAAGACTTACAGAGTAAAATGTCAACTTGAGCCCACAGGTGTGACCTTATGAAAGGTCAAATGGAGTTTAAGGCTCCCAAAATTAATACTAGAATTGTTCATAAGGACCTGTGGCATAACGGATAAAGTACTAAGTAAAAAATGAAGTTCTATGATTACTTAAGACTTCTATCATGTCATGGCTGACAGAACAAGAGCATGCTACACCGGGAGTTGCATAAAGCATTCCATTTGAAAGACTTTGCAGATTCCAGAATTTGACAAGATATTCCTGAAGAAGGCTGGAGGTTATAATGGCCGAAACATTGTAACCTCCAGCAAAAAAAAAAAAAAAATCATTTCACATTTTCGGTTGTTAAAAGCAAAGCACTTTTTAATTCACCGTTAAAATTTTTCAAATCGGACCTATACTGCACAAGCACTTTTAAATTTTTCAAATCGGACCTATATTGTAAAAAAAAAAAAAAACTATTGCAACAGATAAAAATTCACACTAATTTTACATTTTCTTGTCTTTTCAACCATATAAATATTTTTAAAAAGTTGACTTGAAATATACGAGAAATTGCAAGTTGGACAAAGTTCATTATGCCGAATTTGTTGGGATTGCTTTAATATTCTGATAACCAAATAGCTCAGACATGTAAGAAAATTTTTTTTTTATATTCATATTTTCAATTATTTATAAAAAAAAAAAAAAGTTTGTTTACAGTTGTGCTATTGCTGCTACTGCTAATATTACAAAAGACTTACAGAGTAAAATGTCAACTTGAGCCCACAGGTGTGACCTTATGAAAGGTCAAATGGAGTCAGCTTGAAGGTTAGTAGTGTTGTAAATGTTTTCATTAACATATCAATACCCAAAGCAACACTGTGCCTTTTTTTTTTCTGTTTTTAAAAGAATTTTATTAAAAAAAAAAAAAATTTAACAATGGTGTCCGACTAGTTTTATGTTTATAGCAACGACAGGGGCGTATAAAGCTTTTATACGAATTTGGACAATTTAGGTGAATCATCACACGGCTCCACGTCAACAACGAAAAACATCTCAAAATGCTCGGCCTTTTCAGTTGTGATTAGAATCTGACGCAAATACTACGAAACAATATGAAACTGCTCCCCAAATGACTACAACATGATCGTTTTCAAGTCTAATGTAGACAAATATGTTGAGCTGTTCTCATTGATTTATATTTTATTCTAAGAACAAAATGTCAACAAAACAATGTCGACAAAACAAAATTAGGCATAAGGCCAAGCAAAAAATTGGGAGGTGGCATGGTTATCCTTAACATGGCACCTTTGTTGACAAAGTAAATCCTAGCTATAGCTTTCATTTACCATAATACCACATTCACACTATTTGTTATAACTGATTTTTTGTTTTTTAAAAAAAAAAAAAAAAAAAAAGAAATGGACATTAACATTTGACTGGTAGTTTCGTGCAAACAAACACTAAACTTGCATTTAGAGCGGGAACAAGTGCATAATAAAGGTTTTATACAGCACACCCATCGATAGTAAGCTAATCATCACACGGTTCTACAAGGTACGTCCAAAGATGAAGTATTGTTGCCACATCTGGGCAGGAGGTGCTAGAAAGACCTTATCCTGCCTTGACAGAGTTCGAAATAGATTTTGTAGCCTAGTAGAGGGTGCCCTTTTTCTCTTTCCTACAATCTCTTTCTCACAGAAGAGACATTTCAAGCCTGTCTCTGCTTTATCGTTATTTCTGAGCTCCAATCTATGATCCCCCCCCCACCTCATCAAACTTTCACAAGAAACACTTGTCTAGCTGAAAACACTATCAATAATTTCCCCCACTCTTTATCTGTGCCTAAACCGAAATGTAGATTCTTAGAACTGCACACATGTGGAACTGTCTTCCATTTGCCTGCTTTCCAGCTGACTACAATATAATCATCTTCAAGTCCAATGTAAACAAGTTCTTCATGAGCTGTTCCCCTTAAGTAATCCAATTTACCAAATTTACACTAACGATTCCTATGATATTGTTCCACTGACTACTGTACAGTTTTAACCCTTATCCTCGAGTGGCCTCTGAGCCTCGATAAGTGATGACTCCTATGTAAAAAAAAAAAATATCCTCATCTCCAAAATTCAGAAAAACAAGTGAAGCATGCATGGTTCCCCGTGAGTGCACAGTGAACGAGGCATAAAAAAATGACTAAGTTCAGCATTTGACCCCCCCCCCCGCCCATTTAGCCCCAAAAGTCATCAGGGGATGTCAAATCCTGATGAAAATGAACAAATGGTGCAGATTTAGGCCTTAACATATAAATTTGAGTTCTGCACCATGTAAAAAATGACTATGTCCATCATTTGCACCACCACCCCCTCATTTAGCCTCAAAAGTCCTCAACGCCTTAACAGATTTAAATTTGAGTTCGGCACCATGCAAAACTGCTAAATAGACATACACAGAAAATTTGACAAATATAGTAAAATAGTCCCAAAAATGGAGTGTTTTTATTAGCTCTAAAAGAGCCCCTGGGGCACACCCAAGAGTTATCGCAAAGTATAGACAAACAAAATTATATAGAAATCAGTTAGTTACAACTTTTCAGAAAGTTTTATAAAAATTCAAGGCATCAATTTTTTTTAATAAGCAAAAAAAAGTGTCAATTTTCGCCATTTTAACCCAAAAGCCCCCCCCCCTTGAGGGGGCAACCAGAGTTTTCCCAGAAAATCCGTTCCGCTACATTTTTACTCGTATCATGTTTAATGTTTGTGCAAAATTTCCAAAAATTCCAAGGTGTAGTTATTGAGAAAAGTGCAGACAGACAAACAGACAGACAAGGGTGAATTTACAGGTCCAGCCTCCTTTTGTCGGGGGGGGGGGGGGGGAGAAAAAAAAAAAAAAACCTACCTTGGGATAAGGAATACCAGTGGTTGTATTAAATGCAGGTAGCAAGCGCATTCCAACTTCCCTCGCCATGTCGCGCAATTCGTTATTGTACCATTGCATTCCTTTCCGTTTCTTCTTGAGAAATGTGGCCATTACGTGTCCACCAAGTAAACCACTGCAAGGAATAGACGGATCAGCATTAATATTTCATCCGTGTGACATATGATCGATGTCAGAGATGCTGATAGCTACGCGTCCTGCATCAGAGATGCATAAAAATCTAACACACCCAGGTTATCGCATTGACGTTTATCCTATTTTTTTTTTTTTTCATGACCTGCACAATATCCGAAAAGCATGGCAGCTTGGACTAAGGTTACGCAAGATGGCTAACCGATAGTAATTAGCCTTGATAAGTGTTATATCTCAACAATTATATAAATGCAACTTTGTTTATGTGTGTGAGTTTGTTCCTTATAGACTCTGAAACAGCTGAACAGATTTTCTTTAAAATTTTAATGAAATTTAATGTACAAGTTTGGGAGTGATCTTGGTCAAGTTTTGTCTCAGAATACCCCCAATAATAACTGATAATCGATAGTCAAAACACACGCATTTCGCCTTTTCTATATTAAACAAGAAAACAGGGGAAATAACCAACTGGTTTCTTAAAAAAAAAAATAAAATAAAATAAAAAAATCGATGTTGGTAATAATAAATCAAAATTAAATATTTTATCAATATAAATCAACTTTAAATAACAATCTTAAATAGAACACTTAAAACAATTCTCTCGCTATAAACAGTAACTAACAGAGCTATTTAGTAAAATCGATTTTCCTTAATGTAATATGTAAATGAGGTTATCTCATAATCGTATATTTTGCAAGAATCATACTAGATATAGAAATAAATAGGAAAGTAATGAACCTTTTGTATATATATTGATCAAATTGTGAACAAACAAACAGACAGGATTATGAATTTATATATAGATTTAAATTTGATTTAAATTTTCAAATGTGATTTTTGCAGTTCTCGCAGAAGAAACATTGGTTTTTCTCTGCTCTATTGCTATTCCTATGGAAAGTGAGAGAAAAAGTGAAAGAAAAAGAAAAAAGTAAAAAAAAAAAAAAAGAAAGAAAGGAAGGAAGGACGAGGATGAGAGAGGATGAAGGTTGGTTGGTTCGTTGTTTTTGTTTTACGGTATATCAACCCTTTTTGGGTTATTTAATGCCGAATCCAAAGATTCGGAAGAAAAAGTTTTTTAATGGAATATATTTGTTGTCTTCACGTAGGTTTCTATTTAACCCATAGTTGGGACCCTAACAGGTACTACCACTCCGGGTCAGAGTGGACCTGGGAGCAATGGTAATTAAAGGGTGGCTCCACACTCCCCAAAGCCCACAAGCTGGGGCCTCACCACTGGATATAGTTTAAGGACATATCCAGGATCCCCATTGAGGGACTTTTACCCTCTGCAGGGGGAGGGGGGCAGTCGGCGTATTTTAATGCCCCACCGACAGGGCCAGAGGATGAAGGAGCAAATGTTAAAAATTAAATCTTTACTCATTGAACGAGAAGAGAGAATTAGTAAAAAAAAAAAAAAAAAAAAAATATGTTGCAAAACACGAAAATTCTTTGACGATGCAAAGGATAGACTCACCCTAAAACTCTTATGTTCGTTTCAAACACCGAAACAACCACATCGCTGTCAAATCTTGTATTTGTTATCACAAGTCGTACAGCATTTTCAAATTCATCAAACTTTCCGAAAACCTGAAAATAAAAAAAAAATTTTATTTTTTAGATTTCTAACTTTGAACTGTATAAAAATAAATTAAATCATGGAGGGGAAAAAAAGTTCAGTTTATATATATACTAGCAAAAGTATCCGTCATTGAATGGGTTCAAAAACAGCCTAGAGAAAATGGACTCTGATTTATGAAAGTATGATAGATTATAAAAAGGAAGGGTTGTAAAGAGATAGCTTCGAATTTGGGGATATCAAAACCAAATCAAAATATGATGAAAGTAAAAATAAAATAGATAACCCCCATAATTTATTATACCATACCTGTTCACACTGAAATACTTATCACAATATTCTGTGGATCTATATTAAAAAACCTTGTTAAACTTTGTGACATATTTCCATTCTATAGAGGTCAGGCGCGAACGAACATCCATAATTTTATTATACCATATTTCTTCAAACTGAAACAATTATCAAAGTATACTTATGCAGATAGATATGAAAAGTCTTTATTAAAGTTTGTGCCTATTTCTATTCTATGGAGGCCAGGCGCAATCGCAGACCCCACAATTTTATTATACCATCCCTATTCAAGTTAAAACATACTTATCAAAGTATTATTATGTACATCTGTATCAAAAACACTTGTAAACGTTTTTTTTTTTCATTTTTAAATTTTTATTTCCATACTTTGTGGACCAGGTGCGAACGCAGACCCCACAATTTTAATGAACCACGGTTCTGCCAGATCAAACATACCCATTCCTGTGTCTCGATACATCTTCTATCATTATATGTAATCAGTTTTTTAAAATAGTCAACCATATAGGAGCCTATTCGTGACCAGACAGACACACACACACACAGCTTTATATTATAGCTATATATATACTAGCATGGGTGCCCGGCGTTGTCCGGGTGCTTGGAGGTGTATGTTGAGAAAAAAAAAAAAAAAAAAGCGGTCATGTTTTTTTTTTTAACTTTGACCCCTATTTTGACCCCTTAGAATTTATTGTTATGGGCTCAAATCAAGTTATTAAGTTAGATCTATGTCCAAGGAACCTATATCTAAAATTTCAAGTGTGTAGACCCAAAATTGTCGGAGGAGTTTGGTAGAGTTCTCAAAGGTCAAATCGTTGAACTCTGACCCCTTAATCGCCAAATTTCTGGCTGAAAACCGATCACATAGATTTTCCCAACTCAGTACCCTGTATATCAAATTTCGAGTCTGTAGACTAAAAATTGACAGAGTTATTGCGTAAGAAAATGTACACACACACAGATAGACAGACACTTTCACTCTTATAGATATATAAAATTGAACTTTTTGTTTCTCTCTATGATTTAAATGGAGAGAACGGGAGACAACAAGAGAGAAATCTGAGTTATTAATAAAAAAATAAAAAAAACTGGGGCATAATATCCACCGCAACCCCATTTTGTGTGGTGAAACGAAAAAAATAAATAAATGAATAAAAAACAGCTTGGTTGATACTTACAGCTAAAGTGTCTAACGAGTCTATTAGCGTCAAAGAAAAACTGAAAATAGAAAAAAAAAAAAAAATTGTTATGCAAATTTTTTATGAAAAAAAAAAAAAAAAAAAAAAAAAAAAGATTTTTAATTAAAGAAAAAGAAAAAAAAGAAAAATACAAAAGGACTACTCAGTGTTACCCGGGGCAAAAATGGGTACTCCTGTATTTACAGACTCAGAAAAATCAATTAACCATACGACATTGTGTTTAGCCAATGAAAATCTCAGCGGACAGCAGTTCATAAATTGGAAAAAATATTAGTTTTATTTACGCAAAAATAATTTTTTTTTTTAATAAATAAATTAAAAAAATATATGAAAGTTTTTAAAAGCCAAGAGCAATGCGGAAAGGACCGGAATCACAAGAGTAAAGAAAAGCAAAACAAACAAATAGATGAGTATGTTCAAGTAGAGAAATGTCTATTCATTTATTCATTTATCACTCCTCCCCTCATTACATAATTATTTGCAACCAAGTTATTGGTGTGTCCGATGTAAATAAAGTCTGTTGGTGGTATGGAACTTTGATTCATTTCGGGAGAAAGTACCTCCCCTTTTCAAAGAGTATATTAAAAAAAAAATGTAAGAATTTGTAGAATGAATCTAACAAGCTTAGATAAAATTTTACAGTTGAATAGGAAACAATATGAGGATCCTCAAACTGCTCTAGGTCTTCAGAGGATATGACACCACCAAGAAGGAGGTTTTCCTAGTGATAGTACCAAACTGTAACATCAAAATTCTTCTTCCCATAATAAAGTACATTCTGCCGGACGCGACGGCCATATCCGACAGCTGGAAAGCCTACGGCAAATTACAATCAGAAGTTATAGTCTTTAATAAGAAGGTAAGGTTTCGGCAACTTGACGGCAATCAGATTTTTCAAACGTCATTCACTTACTTTCCCATGCATTCATCTATGTCGCCTCTCGATCGTTCTCGGCCACGATATCGTCCCTTGCAACTTAGAGGCATCAATTCGTCTGCAGGGTATGCATGTTTCTGGAAGCAGAAAGAACAGAACATCAACATCTAGATGCATCAAACGACGAAACGCTTGAAAAAAAAAAAAAAAAAAAAAAAAAAAAAAACACACAAATCTGAAAACAATCATGAAAAACGATACGTTCATTTTTTTTATTGCGGACTATTATCCTCATCTTTTTGGTTGTTGCTTCACGACGTTTCGGCCAACTATTCCTCTGGCCTTCATCAGGTGGTAACCGCGACGGGATAGGAACTCCGAATCTCCTGACTCCACTGCAATTACTGTCTTCCATAGTTGCTGTCGTCTCACCATGTTTTTTGGCCAACTGAGCCTCTGGTCAGCTTCAGGTAGGATTGAAACCGCTATCTTCAGACAAATCTCACCTGGAACCATATAGCTTCAGTCAATGGCCGGCTTTGGGTAGGATTGAAACCGCCATCTTCAGACAGGTCTCACCTGGAACCGTATCGCTTCAGACAGGTCTCACCTGGAACCGTATCGCTTCAGACAGGTCTCACCTGGAACCGTATCGCTTCAGACAGGTCTCACCTGGAACCGTATCGCTTCAGACAGGTCTCACCTGGAACCGTATCGCTTCAGACAGGTCTCACCTGGAACCGTATCGCTTCAGACAGGTCTCACCTGGAACCGTATCGCTTCAGACAGGTCTCACCTGGAACCGTATCGCTTCAGACAGGTCTCACCTGGAACCGTATCGCTTCAGACAGGTCTCACCTGGAACCGTATAGCTTCAGACAGGTCTCACCTGGAACCGTATAGCTTCAGACAGTTCTCACCTGGAACCGTATAGCTTCAGACAATGGCCGGCTTTAAGTAGGATTGAAACCGCCATCTTCAGACAATGCTCACCTGGAACTGTAGAGATTCAACGTCTCTATTCACTGCACCACAGGCCTCGAAAGGCGATCATGGTTGGATTTTTTCGGCCAACTATTCCTCTGGCCTTTGTCAGGTGGTAACTGTGACAAGATAGGAACTCCGAATCTCCTAACTGCATTCTCAGTAATTACTGCCTTCCATAGTTGTTGTCGTCTCTCCACATGAGAATGCAGTCAGGAGATTCGGAGTTCTTATCCTGCGCAGTTACCACCTGACGAAGGTCAGAGGAATGTCCATGTCCAGCACGGCTGTAGCAGGGATTGAACTCACGACACGAGTTTGTAGTGTAATTCAAATCTTGTCAGTGGCTGAATACTTGGTGCTTCACCAGGGCTATCAAGAGTATTTTTTATCGTGACGCCATCACTAGCTGGGGTGCCTACCACGGCTTAAGAGAGTCCTATCTATCCTTGACAGAAGGATAGACCGCACCAGTTTCTCAACCTGGTATTTTACTTCGCGGCCAGAATAGTTGGCCAAAACGTTATGAAACAACAACTAATAAAGATGAGGATAATAGTCCGCAATAAATAAATTGATAAATAATACTCATCTCAATAATGAATTCCAATTAAATATATAAAATGATACGCGTTTGTATTTTTATCGATTACAATCTGGTCATCTTCAAGTCTAACGTAAACAAATTCTTGATGAGCCGTTCCCCTTAAGTAATCCAATTTACTAAATTTCCACTAACGATTACTACCACATTTTCCCTATTGTGTTTATGTTTAGGACTTGACCAACCATATTGTAGTTTGTTGGAAAGCAGGAAAATGGAACAGAGTTCCACAGGCATGAAATTCTTAGAAGCTTTGTTCATGGAATGTACGTTTAGGTTTAGGCACAAATAAAGAGTGGGGAAAATTATTGAGATCAGTTTCAGCTAGACAAGTGTTTTTCATGAAAGTCAGGCTTGGGGGAGACCATAGATTAGAGTTCAGACGAGCATTTGCCATGAAAATAATGATAGAGCAGGAGGACGTTTCGGAAGAACATAGTTTCTTTCTAAGAACTGCACACCTGTGGAACACTCTTCCGTTTTCCTGCTGACTACAATATGATCGTCTTCTTCAAGTCCAATGTAAACAAATTCTTGATGAGCCGTTCCCCTCAATCCAATTTATCAAATTTACATTTCTAACAATTACTATGATATTGTCCTTTTGACCACTGTACACTATTTAACCCTTATCCCCGAGTAGCCTATGGGCCTTGATAAGTGGTGATTCCTTTGTAAAAAAAAAAAAAAAAAAAAAAAGCGACAGGCTCACACAACATCTCTTCTGCGGGAAAGAGATTGTAGGGTTATAGTTACAATTTGTTTGGGCAGTAATCCCTTTCATAGCTTTAATGTTTTTTAAATTCATACTTTAAAATGATCCATCACATGATATAAGAAATTTTTTTTAAAAAGATTTATCGCTTACCATATAAGAATTGTAGGCGTGGTTAAACATTTCTACTACTTGATCCCTGAAATGAAAAGAAAAAAAAAATATGAAAATATTTATTTCAAAAGAAAATTTTTCTATATCAAGAAATAAAATTTATTTTCTTAACACAATCAGCTACTGAATTATAACAGTTCAAAGTTTCTTTAGCACACCCGGGGTATTACCGAATTATTTGAGCCAGAAGACTTATTATCATTGTGTAGATTGAATTAGATTTGTTTTAAATAGAAAAATGCAATTCAATGACAAATATGGTTAAATGACGTTTTAGGAATTTAACTTGACTAGATTCTATAAACAATAACAAGAAAGAATCTTAGATAAATAAAAACAAATATTTTAATAGAAAAGAAAGTGGTGGACATAAACAAAATAGGTTTTGAAACCTAGATATAAAAAAACAAAATTGGGTCAGAGAAAACGTGACTGATAAGTCATCCGTTAGGTTTTTGTGTAGTCGAATGATGTATGTATATATATAAGAACAAGTAGTTAATAAAACATTTACTTACATACTTACTTGCTTTATCCAGAATTTGAAGATACCGGCCTTCCTTTCCCCTTTAATTTTTTTATAAATTCATCTATTTACTCATATGTATGTACGTGTGTGTGTATGTTGTATATATATATATATATATATATATATATATATATACACGTCTGTGTGTGTGTATTCATATATACATATATATATGTGTGTATATTTTTTATTTTTATAATCGCAACGTCATAATATATAAAAATCGATAGAAAATTAACTCTAAAATAATATATACGAAATCTGCAAGAATTAAAATATCATGCTTAAGCGTACTTTACGACCGGGCTACGCTGGGCATCCCTGCTAGCTTAAATAAATACTTTTTCAGTTTTAACAAAAAAGCTACAATAATATCAAAGCGTCTCCATTTACACTGAACATCTACAGAATGCCAACATCAATATATTACATATGAATGAATCCCATGCGGAATTTTCACAGGTCCCACTAGTCCCATTATCTTTCATCTAGCAATTAATTGTATAGATATATAATTTTTAATGATTTTTTTTAAAGTGCAACAGAATGTACATTACATAAAATAAATCCAAGGTAATTTTTTTGATTCAATTTAAATTAAATTTTTATACCTTACTTTCTAAAATTTATAAAAGTGCACTTTGAAGATAAATAAATTTCAAATTGAATCTTGTACCTTTATTTTTAAAGCCTATAGTAAAAACATTTTGTTTAACAATTTTCATGCCTTGGATGAAATGCTTTTCTAACTTAAAATGATGTAAGCACAAAGGATTAGTTTGATATAAACAGACAGAGTTAGGAGTTAGTCAAGGTGTCTTGAGCAAATGAGTTGGAACGAGTAGATGGGACAGCCAAGTTTTCAGCTGGTTGGGAATCGTTCAGTTATGGAAGCATTAGTTCGAAAGACAGTAATATATAATCCCGAAAAAAGGAATGGCGTTCAACCCCAGAACAAAAAATGTTGCAGCAGGAACAAATGTAAATGTGGAAAAACAATTTGGTTGTCCGAGTTGACGGTGTAGAAAATGACTTACATTTTCAGAAGTGCGTCTGGAACAATACAGTGATGGTTGCAACTAAAAAGGTATGTCCTTCCTTTGTCTGGGCAAGCAGACAATGGTGCTATTTGTCCCGTTTGTTGAAGGTATCTATATTTGTTTATTATACGTGTTAAAAATGTACACACACACACACGCATGAACATTATATAGAGGACTATAGATAACACGTATGATTACCGTATAACACGTACACGGTTTGGTTACCTCGTTCATATATACCTATTTTATATGCACCACCATGTCATACAGAACCCCACCCCCACCAGATACAACATCAGGATCCAAATGTTTACAGGAGTAAAATTAAAACTGCTGGTCTTGAAGTGAAAAAAAAAAACAAATCACTATAAATTTAATGCCATCTTGTGGTACATGAAAATTATAATGGAAACAATTTTTTTTTTTTTTTTTTTTTTTTTTTTACACACCAAATAAGGTACAGGGCCTCTTAGTTGTCAGGGACTACTATTTGAGATCAGATTTGCAGGGATACTATTTAGGGAGTTGGGCAGTGAGAAGTGTTTACATTACACTTGAATTTCTGAATGTCAGAACAGTCAGGGAAACAGGAATCCGGAAGGGAATTCCAAAGTGCAGCAGTCTTAGAGAAAAAGCTATTTGACTAGAAGGCTTTACAGCATCTAGGGATTTCTACAGTGTAAAGGTGGGATTTTGCTGTAAAATATTGTCGTCAAGGGAGTACTAGAGCTTTGACTTCGTCAGAGTACTTGCTATTGAAATACTTTAAAACAGGCACAAGGATACCACATTTCGATGATGGGATAGAGGTTGGAGTTTAGCTGATAGTGCATGACCTATCAGGTTGACAACTCTTTTTTTTTTTAACCCTGTCTAGAAGCAAGAGGCAAGCGGCAGATGCACCAGTCCAGATGTGGCAACAATACTCCATGCATGGGTGGAGTAACAGTGGCCTTATAGAGATACAGGAAACTCTAGTGTGAGTAACCTTTTAGCATGGTAGAGAGAGCTCACTTTCCTCACAAACATTGGACAAGAATTATTACAACAGCTAACACACCGAATCATCATAATGATTCGCAGCACAGCGAGAATTAAGTCAGATTATTTTTCTTTTTGATAGTACCTATTTACAATGCCTCCCCACGGGACAGAGTTAGACACCAGGGTCGTTTTTTAACGTGGAGAAAAGGTACAAAAATAAAAATTGTCTCAGTCGTGAAGGATTTCTCCTCCACCGAAAGAGAACAAGAAAATAAAGTGCAGCATCTGAAGAACAGATGGTATTTATTTGCTCCCCCACCGAGCAAATTAGGCACAAGGCCAATTTTTAATGTGAGGAGTGAAGGGGAAATGGGGACCAACTCCCCGGGGAGTAGGGGAGCTGGTTAGTGACAATTGGTATGAAGGGTTGCCCCTACATTGACCAAGGTCTTATATGTGGGGTCGCCCCCACATATGGTCTTTGCTTGCAGTATCTGCCGGAACAGATACTACACTTTGATCTTGTCCAAAAGGCCAAGAAAGTATGATGGTATTTATTTGCTCCCCCACCGAGCAAATTAGGCACAAGGCCGATTTTTAATGTGAAGAGTGAAGGGAGGGGGAAGGGGAAAAGGGGACCAGCTCCCGAGAGGTGGGAAATGGGAGCTGGTTAAAGGTCAGGCATGTGGGGTTGCCCCCACATCTGGTCTTTGCTAGTCATAGCTAGTCATAGCTTGCAGTATCTGCCGGAACAGATACTACACTTTGATCTTGTCCAAAAGGCCAAGAAAGTATGATTTTTTCTTTTTGATAGTAAATCAATAAATGAACTTAGATTTGGATTATTAAACATGAAAACAATTTGATAAGGTAAAAATTTCAATTTGGGACCATTAACCTCACACCGAAAAAAAAAAAAAAAAAAAAAACTCCTTGCTACAAAAGCATCTACAAAGTTGTGGATGGCCTATGCCCCCCCTCCCCCCAGCAACTCAAGGCTATGAGATGGGGCAATTTATAGATTTATAGTTTAATTCAATTATTTTTTTTATATTCGTCCCATATTTCACAAATACTGTCACTACTATAATAGTGAGAAGGAGATATAAGCCCATTTTTTTTTTTTTTTTTTTTTTACACACAAATAACAAAAAATAATTACTCCACCCCCTGATCAGGAAAATGTATGGTCATGGAAAGTAGGTGACTAATGTAATACAGAAGCAAACAGAAATAATTCTATTTATGATTTCTTATCTTGTTGTGCTGTAGAAGTCTGGGAGTTAAGAACTTTACTGTAGAAGTCTGGGAGTTAAGAACTTTACTGTAGAAGTCTGGGAGTTAAGAACTTTACTGTAGAAGTCTGGGAGTTTAGTTCTGTCTCAGAATACCTCCGATAATTACCGATAATCCAAACCGCTATTTTTATTAATCTATCATCGGTAAAGCCATTTTCCCATGTCGTCGCTTAGCAACAATGATAGAACAACGGACTGTGAAAATTCTACTGTGGGTAAGTTGATAGCATGTTTTTTTTGTTTTTGCATGATGTGGTCTGTAGGTTCAAACTCGGCACATAAATTTCTTAATTATTTTTTTCATTAACTGCAAAGAATTTTATAAGACTTGAAAATTTACATGTTTTTTTGTTTGTTTTTTTTTTTTGCATGAAACGGTCTGTAAATTAAAAATCCTGCACGTAAATTTCTTGATGCTTTTTCTTTTGTTAACTGGAAAGAAGTTTATTTATAAGATTAGAAAATTTACGTGTGTTTGTATATTTTTAAAATATACATTATTTTTGCAATATGAAACTGGAATATTACAATACTTTGATTAAACTTTATAATTGATTATAGAAAAACAAAATCTTAAAAATTAAGCAAAGATGATTTCTTCGTCGAAATAAAAAAATAAATTTAAATTTCACTCAAGTCACTAAAAATAATAAAACTTTTTTTTTTACTAAGTTTGCTTTAAACTAAATGTTTGATATACAATGATTATTTTCTTTAATGAAAAATTCACAGACGGTAATACCTCAAGCAATTACACTATAAACACAACGTTTTTATAGTAAAAAAAAGTTCTTAAATTTAACACCTCTTTCCACCACCACCACCACCACCACCACCGAGCTGCCGACTGTTGTTTTGAATGTTCCCACCCATCCCGCTACTACCAGTTTTTTTAACACCTCTCTCCACCCAGGCTGAACTATTGTTTTGATTCCCCCCCCCAACCTCTCCACACCCGGGCAACACCGGGTATCCCCACTAGTATAATACGAAATCTGCATTAATCAAAATATCTTATTTAAGCATATTTTACAACTAGGCAATGCCGAGCAGTCTGCTAATCTATATATCTATAAAAGTTAACGTGTCTGTGTGTGTGTCTGTCCGTGTACATTTCCCTATGCAATAACTCTGTCAATTTTAAGTCTACAGACTCGAACTCTGATATACAGGGTACTAAGATTTGGGAAAATCTTTGCAATCCGTTTTCGGCCAGATATTTGGCTGTTAAGGGGTCAAAATTCAATGATTTGACCTTTGAGAACTCTACCAAACTCCTCCCCCAATTTTGGGTCTAAACACTTGAAATGTTAGATATAGGTTACTTGGACATGGATCTAACTTAATAACTTGATTTGAGCCCAAAACAAATGCCAAGGGTCATAATAGGGGTCAAAGTTAAAAAAAAATTGACCGCTTTTTTTTTTTTTTTTTTTTTTTTTGCTCAACATACACCTCAAAAGACCCGGGCAACGCCGGGCTGAAATGCTAATAAAACAAAAAAATAACCAAAGTTTTTTCCAGATCTGAATTTTCATCTATATTCCAGTGTCATGCATTTCTTGCACAGAAACTGGTTTATCACTTTTCAAACCATCTGTAATTCCAGTGCACTTTTTTCCGCGCACTTAATGTTTACACGTTTCAAGTTAAAAGAAAAAAAACACAAAAAAAATCTTGTTTTTGTTTTCTTTCTCAAATGTTATGACAAGATTAATTCCATTTCCACAAGCTGTTGCAGAGTTTTGCAATCATAAAATCCATAAAAGTGACACGAAGGAATCCGGGAAACACACGGCATTCGTTTTATCGTTCAATAACCTCATCCCAATTCTATTATAATAATAATAATAATACACTGCGTCTCATGTATAAATATCGAAAAAAGGTTATATTGTATGCATCCGTTTTGGACTGAAGATCTCTGAAAAAAAAAAAAAAAAAAAAAAAAAAATTCATTTAATTTGATTGAGTAGTTTTTATTTTTTTTTATAGTGGAAAAACACATTCTTATGAAGTCAGCCATAATGGAATTTGTTAAACACGCCACGGGGAGATAACTCCATGTAAAGCGCCGAGACTCCCTCCCCATCTTTAATTCTAGCTTTTCTTTCTAAAAATCGAACCTTTTGCTCGATATCATAACAAATTGTTTTTTCGCTGTAAAAACAAAAAAAAAAAAAACTACTTGATGAAATTAAGTGATTTTTTTTTTTTTCCGAGAACGTCGTTCCATAACGGATACGTGAAATTTATACTTTTTTCGATATTTTCATTTTTTAACGTCTTGATTAAACTGTACAAGTACCAGAAAATTATATCATTCTATATATATATATATATATATATATTTTACAAAGGAGTCATCACTTATCAAGGCCCGGAAGCCACTCGAGGATCAGGGTTAACGGGTATACATAAGTAGGGGAAATTTTGTAAATTGGATTACTTAGGGGGATGATTCATTAAGAAGTTGTTTACGTTGGACTTGAAGACAATCAAATTGTAGTCAGTCGGAAAGCAGGCAAACACAACAGAGTTCCACAAGTGTGCAGTTCTAAGAAAGAATCTTTGTTCATGGAATCTGCATTTAGGTTTAGGCACAGATAAAGAGTGTGGGAAATTATTGATAGTGGTTTTGACTAGACGAGTGTTTTTCGTGAAAGATTGGCGAGTGGGGACCACAGATTGGAGCTCAGACGAGCACTTGCCATGGAAATAACGATAAAACAAAGGCCGGCTCGCGACGTCTCTTCTGTGGGAGAGAGGTTGCAGGGAAGAGAAAAGGACATCCCCCAATAAGCTACGAAGTCTATTTTGTACTCTGTCATGGCAGGATAGTCTGCTTTTGCCCATATTTTCCTCTGATGTTTTCGAAAGCCATCCCCTCTTTTTGATTGTTTAGCCTTAATTTAAACATTTGTCACTTCCGGCTTGGTGATGGGCACAACGGCAAAGACGTCACGTTTTTTTTTTCTTTTTTTTTTTTTCTTTCACGTTCTTCTCCTTCACGGTATGAGTTCGAGCCTGCCTGCCTTCTACCACTTTTTTTTTTCTTTCTTTCTTTTCTCAACACACCTGCAAACAACCGGGCAACGTCGGACACCCCAGCTAGTTAATCTATAAAAGAAAAAAAATTGTGTAACATGATGTAATCAGGAAGATGTGTTGGCCGACATTTTCTAAACGCAGTCGTGGAATGTTATATTTGTTTGGATTTTGTTTTTAATACAAAGCATTCATGTAGGTCATTACGTCATCAATTTATTGATGGCAGCTGTTGCGATAAAATCCACATTTAGTGACACTCGAGATAGAAAACTTCACGCAATAAACATACACTGAAATTATTTAAAAAGAAAAATACCAACAGGCTGATCCGATGTTGTCTGGGCTAAAAAAAAAAAAAAATTTAACCTCAAGAATCTACAAGTCTGACTTTTCTTTTGTCCAGGATGTTAAGACATTGTTGATGCTTTGAAGTTGATTTTTGGTTTTCACTAATAAAGTAAATTTCAGTATATAAAAATTATTTGATATGCATATATATATATATATATATATATATATATAAAAGCGAAAATGTATGTATGTATGTATGCTTTTCCTCAATGTACACAAAAGGCTTCTTTCAGAGAAGCGCTCGCTCGCTTCACAACTTCTTAAAACTTTTTATATCATCTATAAATTGTAATATCTCACACTTAACCACGGAGCTCGCCTGTCTATTTAATTTTATTGACTTTCAAACGTTAATTATTCCACATTTCCCGCATCGGCACGCGTTACATTCGGTTTTCGGTATAAACAAAAAGCGAAACTCGACTCTAATTACTGGCCGAAAGCCAGTGGTCTCTAGAGAGCATAAGTAACGTTTGGTCAATGTCGACTTCGTCATATCAGACGGTAGCTTTCATTTCAAGACGAGACACCCCCCCCCTAATAAACAGGGAACGGGTTTTTAAAAACAAACAAACCGATTTATTGACCTCATTAAAAACTGCCCCGCACAAAATGCTAACTGCTGAATACCTATCGCCGTCACGTCAATCAAAAACGCGCACCTGTTTTTTTTTTCACACTTTACTATTTTCCAACTGCACGTCGTCAAGGCTTCGGTTTTTTTTTACGGGCACCTGTTTTTTTTTCACATTTCGGTTTTTTTTCACACACACCTACAAACACCCGGGCAACGCCGGGTACCCCTCGCTAGTATATATATAAAAGTGAATGTGTGTGTGTGTGTGTGTGTGTGTGTGTGCGCGCATTTCCCTACGCAATAACTCAATTTTTAGTCTACAGACTCAAAATTTGATATACAGGGTACTGAGATTTGGGAAAATCGATGTGATCGGTTTTTGGCTAGAAATTTAGCGATTAAGGGGTCATCGTTCAACGATTTGACCTTTGAGAACTCTACCAAACTCCTCCGACAATTTTGGGTTTCCGCACTTGAAATTTTAGATATAGGTTCCTTGGACATGGATCTAACTTAATAACTTGATTTGAGCCCAAAACAATAAATTTTAAGGGGTCATAATAGAGGTCAAAGTTTTTTTAAAAATTGATCTCTGCGGTCTCTTCCAAATTACTCAGACAATTTCTGGTCTAAATATTTGAAATTTTACATAAAGGGTATTCAGAAATAGGACAAGCTTTTTCATCAGTTTGGGTTGAAAATTTTTAGTTACCAATATATAAATGTATGTATGTATGTATGTGTGTTTGCATGTCTGCCTTAAACTTTTAATAGAGGCGACGGATTTTACCAAGATCAGTATCGTTTTAAAGTTCGACCTTTCATATGACAAATATCGAAAAATTGGCTAAAAACATTAATATCTTCCCCTTCAACTAGGCACTTCTCTACAGGGGGGGGTCACTTTTTTCGCCAATGTTTTTGAAAGTTTCCTCTCCTTTAGATTGTCTAGCCGTAATTTTAAAAAATGTCGCTTCCGGTTTGGCGGTGGTCGTAACAGCATAAACGTTAGGTTTTACCCCCATTCTTTTCCTCCTTTGCGGTACGGGTTCGAGCCTGCCTTCCTACTACCATTTTTTTTTTTTTTTTTTGCTCAACATACACATCTAAACACCAGGGCAACGCCGGGCTGAAATGCTAGTTAAAATATATATATATAAATATAACTTCCCCAAAACCTCTGGCCTTGAGGGAGGGTAGATTAAAACTTGCTTTGGTTTTAAATGATTTGAAATAACAGCAAGAGGAGACTTGATTCCAAATATTTCTCATGTTATATCTCCCTTCTTTGGGTTTCATACCTAAAGTAAATTTCACAGTGTATAAAGATTATTTGATACTGGAGATATTTATAATCGTGCCATATTTCCAAAAAGAGGGGAGATATAACATATGAGAAATATTTGGAATCAAGTCTCCCCTTGCTGTTGTTTCAGATCATTTGAAACCATAGAGCAGGGGAAATTATTGATAGTGGTTTCAGCTAGAGTGTTTTTCATGAAAGATTGGCGAGGGGGGTGGGAATTATAGATTGGAGCTCAGACGAGCACTTGACATGAAAATAATGATAAAGCAGAAACAGGCTTGCAAAGTCTCTTCTGTGGGAAAGAGGTTGCAAGGAAGAGAAAAGGGCAGATATGTGTATGTATAAATATATGATTACACACACACACACACACACACACACACACACACACGGCTCTACAAACAAATTTATCTTTAGTTGACCTTTGACAACTAAATATTTTCGTTTACTAGCCAAATAGAAAAGTTACCAGCCAAACCCACATGATTTTTAGAATATGACATCTTCGTTCTGTGACGAGTATGTACATCATAAAGATTTTTTTTTTTTTTTTTTTTTAAATAAGTAATTCTAAATCTATTCTATTATATCTATAAAAGTGAAAATGTCTGTATGTCTGTGTGTGTACATATACCAAATAACAGTCAATTTTCGGTCTAGAGACTCAAGATTTGACATAAGGGATATTGAGATTTAGGAAAATCTTTTTAATCGGTTTTCGGACAGAAATTTGGCTGTTAAGGGGTCAAAATTCAACGATTTGACCTTTGAAAACTCTACCAAACTCCTGTCAATTTTGGATCTAAACACTTGAAATTTTAAATGTAGGTTACTTGGACCAAACCTTTTAATTTGATTTGAGGCCAAAAACAATAAATGTTAAGGGGTCAAAATTGGAGTCGAAGTTTGAAAAAAATTTGACCTCTGCGGTCTCTACCAAATTACTCAACCAATTTCTGGTCTAAATATTTGAAATTTTACATAGAGGGTATTCAGAGATAGGGCAAGCTTTTTAAGCGGTTTGGGTCGAAAATTTGAGCTGCCAAGGAGTTAAAGTTCAAAAGATTTTACCTTTGCAGTGTCTAGTAAACTAATCAGCCAATTTTGGATCTAAACATTTGAAATTTATGCATAACGGGTATTCAGACATGTGGCAAGCATTTTAATCAGTTTTCGGGCGAAAATTTGGCTGTCAAAAGGTCAAAGTTGAAAGAGTTGACCTTTGCAGATTTTACCGAATTCCTCCACCGATTTTGGGTCTAAAGACTTGAAATTTTAGATGTATGTAACTTGGACGTGGATAAAACTTTGTATTTTGATTCGAGACAAAAATAATAAATGTTAAGGGGGTCAAAAATTTTTTTTTAAATTGACCTCTGCAGTCTCTGCGAAATTACTCAGACAAATTTTGGTGTAAACATTTGAAATCTTACCTAAAGTGTATTCACACGTAGGGCAAGTTATGAAGTGTACATAGGGCCCGAGCAAAGCCGGGCTTAACTGCTAGTATACAACAAATTTTATGTTGATACTTGAAGGTATAAACATTCTAATTTCTTGTTACTTGGCCTTCGGGACAAGATCAAAGTGTAGTATCTGTTCCGGCAGATACTGCAAGCTATGACTAGCTATGACTAGCAAAGACCAGATGTGGGGGCAACCCCACATGTCTGACCTTTAACCAGCTCCCATTTCCCACCTCTCGGGAGCTGGTCCCCTTTTCCCCTTCCCTTCACTCCTCACATTAAAAATCGGCCTTGTGCCTAATTTGCTCGGTGGGGGAGCAAATAAATACCATCTGTTCCGGCAGATACTGCAAGCAAAGACCATATGTGGGGGCAACTCCACATATAAGACCTTGGTCAATGTAGGGGCAACCCTTCATACCAATTGTCACTATCCAGCTCCCCTACTCCCCGGGGAGTTGGTCCCCATTTCCCCTTCACTCCTCACTTTAAAAATCGGCCTTGTGCCTAATTTGCTCGGTGGGGGAGCAAATAAATACCATCTGTTCTTCAGATACTGCACTTCAATTTCTTGTTCTAATTTCTTGTTGCTTGGCCTTCGGGACAAGATCAAAACCTGCAATTTTTGTTTTCACCCCTTCCTCTAAATTTTAACCATCTTGGAGAAAGAGAAATACAAACTAACCTCCATCCCTTACCCACAAAATTTTCTTTTCTCCATTCACCCCCATCTAGAGGGCATCCCCAATTAGAGACTGACCCGCTTAGGTTCCTTTTACAAACCTAGTGGAACAGGCAGTCTATCAACTAGATGGGGTTGGAAGGGTCCTAGTAATCACCTTTTGTTTTTTCTTCCCCCACCCTCGACACAAATGAATTATTGTACCATTTTATTGTTATCTTTTTTGTTTTTAAATTGAAACAGATGGTATTTATCTGCTCCCCCAATAAAAAATGTTTTAAAAATTGGGAGTTAAGTAGGACGTCCCCCAACATGAAAGAGTGAATGCCGTATTATGGTGAAAGAAGATACTAGCTAGGAGAAACTTTTGACTTTGTTTAGTTCTGGAGTGACAAGGATGACCAACGACCCCCACAATCCCCCCTTTTGAGTTGGCCATGTGCCTAAGTTTTTTGTTCATCGTTGATTTTGACTGTATTTTTTTAACATGAATAAAAGATTTAATATCTCAAAGTGTAGTATCTGTTCTTCAGATACTGCACTTCAATTTCTTGTTCTCTGTCAGTGGAGGATAAATCCTTCACGACTGAGACAATTTTTATTTTTGTTCCTTTTCTCCACATTAAAAAACGACCCTGGTGTCTAACTCTGTCCCGTGGGGAGGCATTGTAAATAGGAACATTCTAATTTCTTCAGATATTTTTTTTAAAACAACTTTCATTTAAAGAAAAAAAAAAGGAGTATATATTAAACTTATTGTTGAAATAACTTTTTTTCTTTTTTTATAAAACGAACAAAGTTGAAAAGATATTTTTTACTCAGTAGTGAGCTTTGGAAGAGTGTCAGTGAAAGAAATACAATCGCCAGAAGATGAGCGTTTCATTATTTCTAGTCACCACTTTGAAAAATCACTCGCAAATGCGACCGTTTCACTTTTGTTTTAATTTTTCTTATCACTTTGTTTTTCCTGGGGATGGGGCATTCTATCAGATGTCAAACATTCTCCCATTAGTCTAATTACTCCAACCGAGAGATCTTTTTAAGATTCTAACCGTTCCTTTAAGTGCTATTGTTTGTATTTCTTTTGCATTTAGTTCACCGTGTATAATCGCACTTTTTTTTTTTTTTTTTCCTTTCAAGATTGTAATGCTGGATATGGGGCAGCCAAACCAGCTGCTAACATTGCCCTGCTTTTTATTGAAACCAACCGAGAGCTCTTTTTAGTATCCTTGCTGTTCCCTTAAGTACAATTGTCTGGATCTCTTTTGCACTTGGTTCACCAGGAATATAAGGTAGGACAGGTTCTTCTTCATAAGCCCTGTGGCACCTATAATAACTGGTATGATTGATATCTCCCTAAGATTCCAGTTTCTTTTCCTATCATATATGAGACCTTGATATTTGGTCTGTTTATTCCTTTCAGCTCTGTTCACACCTCTATCATTAGAGACAATCACTTCAACCAAGGTTGCAAATCTCTGACTTATTTCATATAACTATGTCAGGTTTCGCAGCAGCATTTTCTATGCAGGTGGCTGTAGGAATTACTTGGTCATAATGTATGGTATATATAAGTCATTTCCAACTGTTCTTTCAGGTTGATGTTGCCCGGATTTGCTGCTACATTGGATGTTTAATTTTTTTACAGATGGTCCAGTGGATATATTTACATACTTCATCAGGTCCTGTTGTGTAGTAGCCATCCCCGAAAACAACCTTGCAACTTGATACTAGATGACTCACACTTTCCAATTCGGGGTCCAAAATTTGAGCTGCCAAGGGGACAAAGTTCAAAAGATTTGACCTTTGCGGTGTCTAGCAAACTACTCAGCCAATTTTGAGTCTAAACATTTTAAATGTGACAGAGTCTATATTTGTTGTCATTAGTGAGATATTGGCTTTTTTTGTTTTATTTTACTTAAGTCGAAGTTCTCAGAAATCAAGGGGCCCCCAATTCGGGGCTAACACTTGAACTCTATATGAGACACATAGATATTCGAATGTTCAATTAAACTTCTTTATCTCTCAAACACTGAGTTAGTAAAGAAATTGAGAACATAATTTTCCTCTCCCCAATTAACCATTTTCATTTGTTGTTGTATATCTTATTTTGGTCTCTTGGTCTGACTGAATTCCAGGACAAGTATTTATCTAGTCTAGAACCCTGTTATATATACCTCAAGTTGCTTCAGTGTGAGTCTATCCGTTACATCTCTGCATTGTTCTGCCTTCTATAAACCTAAATATCGTTAATATACACATCAAACAATGCTTCAAGCAAACTACCTTAACCTCTTATTTTTCCGACTTTTTTTTAGTTTTGTATAACTTTGAATCGATTGAAAGCGAAGTACATTCTTTGGCATATTTTGTTTTTTTTTTATGTACAAGTGTTTTTGATTTATCAATAAATCAAGGTTGAAATGTTAGAGTTCCATCGTCAGTTTCAGCTTAACAGAAAACCGATACTGATAAAGGGGTACAGTTACACTACGAGACAAAGCAAAAAAAAAAAAAAAACGAAAGGAAAAAAAGGGAAAAAAAGACAGGAAAAAAGGGAAAACGAAAAAGGGAAAACGAAAAAAAGGGAAAACGAAAAAAAGGGAAAACGAAAAAAAGGGAAAACGAAAAAAAGGGAAAACGAAAAAAAGGGAAAACGAAAAAAAGGGAAAACGAAAAAAAGGAAAACGAAAAAAAGGAAAAAAGGAAAAAGGAAAAAGAAAAGAAAAAAAAGCAAAAAGGAAAAAGAAAAGAAAAAAGGAAAAAGAAAAGAAAAAAGGAAAAAGAAAAGAAAAAAGAAAAGAGAAAAGAAAAAAGAAAAGAAAAAAAAGAAACAAAAAGAAACAAAAAGAAAAAAGAAAAGAAAAAAGAAAAGAAAGAAAAAGAAACAAAAAGAAAAAAAGAAACACCACCCCTCATCACCTATCTTCATCAATCAGATTTCTTCTCAGTGATGCTTTGATACCAAAAACCTCATTCATTTTTTTACGGATTTTTTTTTTTTTTTTTTTTTTTTTTATTATTCAACGCAACCAAGCCTCTCTTTCAGGATGGTTTTGCTGTTTTGCTTTACAGCTTATCAACCATTTTCAGGTTATTTAATGCCAAACCCAATAATTTGGGGGAAATGTTTGGTACTTATGCACTTATTGTACTGCGCTGAAATAACATTATCTATACTCCTATAAATTTGTGATTTTTTTGTGTATTGATTTCAATATACCTTTTCCGCATGTCTGAATACCCTACATACCAAATTTCAAGTCTGTAGATCAAAAATTCATTGAGTATATAAGTTGAGAGTTGTCCTCACACACACACACATTTATAGATGAACAAATACACACACACACACACACATTTATAGATGAATACACACACACACTTTTATAGATGAACAAATATTTTTCCAGATAGTGCAAAAAATTTGGGGGGGACAGAAAAACTAATAACACGCAGCAAATATAAGTTTATTAACATTTCTATGAAAATAGTGCTCATTTATTTTAAATATAGAACTAACTGAAATGAGATAAATTAATAAATACTCAAAGTAATATTGTGCTACATAGTTCAATACAAATAATAAAATCACATTGTAAGAGACAATCTTTAATTTACTCCTTCAGTCCTGCACATCTTGGCAGACAATTTTCTTTTTGCCCTGTTTCTTTCAAATGTTCCATTTTATGTAACATTCCGCCAACTTCTTTCTTCGGTGACGAACTGTTGCATGTCGAAATTACCAAGAGTTTCTTTTTCACACCATCAGAACAATGATTATATATTATGATGATACACAAAAACAAGGCTACAAAGGGAGGTCACTCTAACATTCTTGTCAAGGGTTGTCAGAGTGGCCTTTTTAAAGACAAACTTTGCAAATTTGGCCTTTTTTTTGAAGCAGTTTGGCCTTCAAAAATTGCATTTAGCCTTTTTTCAATGCGTAACAAAGAAAATAACACCCAGAATATTATTTAGATAGAAAAATCTAACTTGATTGTTGTGTTAAGAATCATATCATGAAGATTCAATTCACGCACTGATCTGGCACCCAGACTCAGGAGTGAGGGGGCATGAACTGCTCCAGCACCCAGATTCAGGAGGGGGTCGGGGGACACATACTGCTCCAGCACCCAAACCCAGGAGAGGTGGGGGGCACGCACTGCTCCAGCACCCAGACTCAGGAGGGGGTCGGGGGACACATACTGCTCCAGCACCCAGATTCAGGAGAGGTGGGGGGCACGCACTGCTCCAGCACCCAGATTCAGGAGAGGTGGGGGGCACGCACTGCTCCAGCACCCAGATTCAGGAGAGGTGGGGGGCACGCACTGCTCCAGCACCCAGATTCAGGAGAGGTGGGGGGCACGCACTGCTCCAGCACCCAGATTCAGGAGGGGGTCGGGGGACACATACTGCTCCAGCACCCAGACCCAGGAGGGGGGGGCACACTGCTCTAGCACCCAGACTCAGGAGGAGGCATGCACTGCCTAGCACCCAGACTTGGGGGGGGGGGCACACACTGCTCTAGCACCCGGACTCCATGTTTTTAAATAGTTTTAAAGTCCAAATGCAGACGACGCCTTGTTATAAAACACAACACAGAAAAAAAAAAAAAAAAAAAAAAAAAAAAACGTACGATTAAATTTCGTGCAAAGAATTTACTGATTATTACGGTATTTGATTCCAAACTTGAAACGTTTCAATTTCCATGCGAAAAAATATATTTAAATAGCTTGTATTTTGAGATTTATATATATATATATAAATAAAGAAATAAAATTACAATAAGTTTACCAAGGTAATCAAAATGGTAAACTTAAAATATATTATAAATATTAAAGAGTTAATATTTACAAGTAAAGTAATCTCAACCAGATGTAAAAGCTCAATAAAACCGAAAAGGAAATAGAGCTTATAATATGAACAAATGATTAATAAAACATGTTATAAGACATCTTGAAAAAGAGTTTAAAACATATTTAATTTTAAAAAAGGAAGCACAAGATAAGTGGATAGTCCTTAATCCGCGGAGTTTCGAAGAAATACTCTCCTTCTCATCAGAGGGCAGGAATTAGCAAAATGCGGGATCGGATTTTGCATGTAAAAGTATTTAATGAAACTACAAGTAAGTCACAGATCTTACTTGGTTAAAAAAAGGGTGAGGTAAGGGGAATAGGAGGTAAAAGAAAAATGATAAAAAGATTTCACATGAATGGATAGTCCGGTGAAGGGTAAAAAATCCAAGAATGGTAAAATCCAAACACGGTCGAATTAAAAATTTCCAATCCAATGGGTAAGTTCCAAATGGTCTAAAATAATCCAAAAGGCAGAGTTCCTTGGAAAAAAATCGCAAATGGAATGAATTCCAAATCATTAAAAGAAAAAGCACTGGAGAGAATATTTAAAACACGTCTGTCAAGGCTGGAGGAATCAAGTAAATTCAAGTATATATATATATATATATATATATATAGACAAGCGGGGGGGGGGTACCCAGCGTTGCCCGGGTGTTTGTAGGTGTCTGTGTTTTTGGGTAAATGAAAAGAAAAATCATTGGCCGGGTGTCCTGGTAGTTTGTTTAAAAAAAAAAAAAAAAAAAAAAAAATCCTTGACGTGCAGTTGGAAAATAATGTGTGAAATAAACGTGCGACTTGGCAGGTGCCCATTTTTGAGGAGTTAATGACGTCAACTTTGAGTGCGGGGGACAGTGTTCTATTTACTGCATGCCTTGTTTGGGGTGAAAATGAAAAAAAAAATTTTTAATTTAAAATAAAAAAAAAAAAAAATAAAAAATAAAATTTCTTTTTAATTTAAAACAAAAAAAAAATCTGTTTCTGAATTTTTGAGACGAGGATTGGTTATTCGTAATATTTGGATTCTTCAGACTACTGTTCTCATCTTGACCTTCAGGCGTTGTATTTTATCTAACCAAGAAACCTGCACAAAATTTTGAACAGATTAAATAAATGGTTTCATTTGAAATTCCATGCAGATTCCAGAGTTCGACCAGATAGATTCGAAGAAGGTCTGAGGTTACATCGACCGAAAAGTGAAAACAGCATTCACGGTGCAAACAGTAGTCCAATAAATCCAAATAATTTATCTCTGGCCAGGTCTATTTTAATCCCTCTTTCTCTTAATTCCTTCCTTCCTTTCTTGATCTTCCCTTATAAACTGGACCTGCTACCTTAACTGTTCTACATCTACACGTATCCTCAAACCACACTAACGCTACTATACAGTGTCACGCTTCGTATAAACACCCGACAGACTCTTCACACTCTTGGTATTAAATTAAAAAACACATTTGGATTCTTATATTAACAACGTTCTTAGTCTCATTCTTTTTGATTACGGCATGTGTTCTATAGAATTGCCTGATCTATTCTCTGCTTCCTTTGTTTCAGCTCGTTCAATTCGTTAGTCTAGTGGTCTTCAACTCACTATTTTAATACATCATTATAATACACCTTATTCCAGTAGCTTCTTTTCCAGAAAATGCAAGCTTGTAGAACTCTTCATACTGACTGTTTTCCTCCTACCTATAGCCATGGTTTTTTCAAGACACCAAACACTAGGCATCTCCCGTCTTTGCGATAATCAGCTTTTATTTTTGTTAGCTTCCTACACCAATTAGCTTAATCGAAAGTAAATGGTTTTAACATCTAAAAACACCCGCGATATAACATTCGTCTCCTGAAGCAGTTTTTATTACATAACTTCAATTATATTTGAATATTTTCTCCTCTGTTTATTTTATTAATTACTGGCATTTTCACCTGCCTTTGCTCGAGCTCTATATACTGTTCATAACGTTATGTGCATATATTAAAAAGTGTGAATATGTACGGTAATGCCTTTCTATATAATAGGCTTCCTTAACTACCATAGAGAAAAGTTGGCAGAGACCGCAGACGTCAATTTTTTTTAAACTTTGACCCTAATTTTGACCCCTTAACATTTGTTTTGAGCTCAAATTAAATTAAAATGTTTGACCCATGTCCAAGTATCTAAAATTTCAAGTGTTTAGACCCAAAATTGGCGGAGAAGTTTGGTAGAGTCTGCAAAAGTCAACTCTGTAAACTTTGACCTCTTGCAAGCCAAATTTTCGCCCCAAAACTGATTAAAAAGTTTGCTGCATATCCGAATACCCTTTATGTAACATTTCAAATGTTTAGATCCAAAATTGGCTGAATAGTTTGCTAGAGACCGCAAAGGCAAAATCTTTTGAACTTTGACCTCTTGGAAGCCAAATTCTCAGAAAAAAAAAAACTTTGGCCCTTAATATTTATTGTTTTGGGCTCAAATCAGATTATAAGTTAGATCCATGTCCAAGTAACCTATATCTAAAATTTCAAATGTTTAGACCCAAAATTATCAGGAGTTTGGTAGAGTTCTTAACAATCAAATCATTGAACTTTGACCCCTTAACAGCCAAATTTCTGGCTGAAAACCAATTAAAAAGATTTTCCCAAATCTCAATACCCCTTATGTGAAATCTTGAGTCTGTAGAGCGAAAATTGACAGAGTTATTTGGTAGGGAAGAGAGACAGACATTTTCACTTTTACAGATTAGCAGGCTGCCTGGTGTTGCTCAGTCATAAGATGTGCATAAATATTTTAATTCATACAGAAAATGAGACAAGTGCATGCGAGTATTATGTCTTTTCTAAACAGTTCATTTCTTGTTAAAAAAAAAAAAAAAAAAAAAAAAAAAAAAAAAAAAAAAAATACTCAAACCGAGATCAAAACAAAAACCTAAAGACGGAGTCAAGTACGTTAGCCATTAGACCAGCTTGCCAAGATTTTTAAAAAGTGTTTTTAAACCTACTTTTTTTTTTTTTTACACGGTGGTCACCACTTATCAAGGCCCGGAAGCCACTCAGGGATAAGGGTTATTGCAAGTACAGTACGTTAGTGTGGAGATTTGATGAAGTGTTTACTTAAGGGGGCGGTTCATTAGGAATTTGTTAACGTTGGACTTGAACACATCCAAGTTGTAGTCAGGTGGGAAGCAGGCAGACAGACCAGAGTTCCACAGGCGTGCAGTTCTAAGAAAGAAGCTTTGTTCATGGAATCCATGTTTTGATTTAGGCACAGATAAAGAGTGAGGGAAATTTTTCACAGTGGATTCAGCTAGATGGGTGTTTTTCGTGAAAGATTGGCGAGGGGGGACCAGAGATTGGAGCTCAGACGAGCACCTGCCATGAAAATAACGATAAAACAAGGATAGGCTCGCAACGTCTCTTCTGTGGGAGAGAGGTTGCAGGGTAGAGAAAAGGGCATTACCCACTAAGCCACAAAGTCTATTTTGTACTCTGTCAAGGCAGGATAGGCTGTTTTTAGCAGCTCCTGCCCAGATATGGCAACAGTATTCCATCCTTAAATGTAAGTAGTTAGGATCGAACCCGGAGCCTTGAGGCGAAAGTGGAAAATAAAGTGTGCAAAAAACCTGACACGTTACCCGCTCGGCCAACAAAGAGCAACTGAAACACGTTTGAATTTATTTAAGTATTAAAAACAGAATTGACACGTGCCCGCAGTAAAAGTTAACTCCGCTACTTCTATTTGACCTCATTAATGAGGTTAACTTTTACTGCGGGGCAGCTTTTGGGTTTGTTTACCCTACTTTGGCTGGTTGTTTCCCCAATATGTTGGGGGGGGGGGCCACCTCCCCATAAAAAGGGGATTATCCAGATTGAATAGCAATTGTCTGATATAAGGAGTTTGACCTCACATTGATCAAAGCCGATTGCTACTGGACGTTCCCCCGGTACGATTGCCGGGAACAATTCTTAGCTTTGAATTAGTTTTGGTTTTATACAAAAAAGCTGAACAAACACAAGACGGGCTGAAATAGCAATAATTTTGTAAAAATCGACGTAAATAAATCTAGACATGACCCATGTTCCCAAATCTTCGATATTGTTATCTAGAGGGTATATAAACACTTCTAAGCGATAGTAACCCCTCCCCCCCCATGACTGTCTGCGAAAAAAGCCTTTTTGAGACATACAAAAATGCGCGCGCTGCATTTGCCTTTTATATATATAGACTAGCGAGGGGTACCCGGCGTTGCCCGGGTGTTTGGAGGTGTGTGTGGGGGGGGGGGGTTAAAAAAAAAAAAAAAAAAAGTAAGCATGAGGATCGAACCCGAACCTTTGAGGCAAAGTTGTAAATTAAAGTGTGAAAACAAAAAACGTGCGACGTTAACCATTGCCCCACCGCGAGATGCTAACGGAAACATGTTTGAATTTATTTAATTACTTGGATTTAGCAAGTGCCCGTTTTAATGAGTTAATGAGGTCAAGTTTGACTGCAGGATTTCATTTACTGCTGAACGCTTTTTTTCCCTCCCCCAAGATGTTATAGGAAAAAGACTAACACACATGCGGCGAGCGACAAATATTGAATATTTATCTTCTCGAAATCGACCAAATTAAATAGACAGGCGAGCTTCATTGTTAACTGAGATATTACGATTTATATGTGATATAAAAAGTTTTAAAAAGTTGTGAAGCGAGCGACCGCTTCTCTGAAAAAAGCCTTTTGTTGACATACAGAAAAAGCGAACACACATGCATACATACATACATTTTCGCTTTTATATATATAGATGTTGCAGTTTTAACGAAAAGAAACCGCTCACCAAAAAACGGATCCCAATTCAAAACGTAAAAACCACAGCCGACGATCCTTCGATGTGAATAATTATCCCGTGGAACTCTGAATAGTACAATTCCCACTAAAATAATACTCACAATTTTCCCAGCTTCAAATTAATATGACACATGAATATAAACCTCAAACAGTTGACTCCCTACAGCACTTTAAAGACACAAAAACAAACACAAATCAAAAACAACGACCAGTGCTGTAAAGCCACAATGTCTACAATTACATCTGCCGGACGAGTATAAATACAGCGAGTTATTTCAACCAGAGGCAGACCAGCCTGGTTCGTGAGGCAGGAGGATCCCCCATCAGTGGTCCAACCCAACTCAGCAGCAGTCATGTCTATGCAGAACGGTTTAGATTACCTCCCCTGACAATGGCTGAACCCAGTAGCAGCAGCAACAACCACTAATGATCAACACACTAGATTCCCAGCAGTCCAGCTTTTCAGGCCAGCACGTTTCCCGTAGCTCCTAGCAATGACCTCGTAGTCATGCCACTTCAAACACCAACCTTCAGCCTGAGACTTCCTACCATCATTCACTTCAATGCCCTCTGCAAGGGTAGCTGTGCGTGTAATTGTGAGACAAGGGTTGCCCAATTCCAAGCACACTTCTGAATTGACACTCCTCAAGTTCATTGACAAGTAGAAGTCCAGGACAACTGGAAACAACCGAGATAAGCGAAGAGCACATACAGCACCTGGTATTCCTAAATGGTCACCCATTTTAGAACTAACTAGGTTCAACATTGCTTAACTTGATTTTTCTAAATCTATATACCGTATACACTTGTGTATAAGCCAAATTTCTGGAAGTCAATTTTAAAGTTATTTGGGGGGGGGGGTCGACTTACACATAGGTAATGATTTTAGAAATGTTAAACAGCAACTCGGCACTCGATCATAACATAGAAAACGCCATTTTGTTTGTGCCCTCAGTATATACCAGTAATCCTAGTAATTAATCGCACTCCTTCCGAACCTCACTGCAGTGTGTTTGCCAATATGTAAGCACATGCGCAGTTTTTCAGTGGGAGGTTTAATAATAATTAGAATAGCTATCGCAATGTTCACTCTCTAGATGTGGCTATAGGTCCAAGTTTGATATGATGTATTTGATGATATGACGGTTTTTTTAGTAAGTTAGGAAATGTAGTGTTTACGATATGTCGTTCCCCCCCTAAGTTCAACAAGTTTTAACAATTTAAAGACAACTATTTAATGGCACTTAACACATGTGTTCACATTATTACGGCTCGTGCAATGTATGCGTTTACGTTATTATGGTACATAACATAAATTATGTGTAAAAACATTAACTGCGCCTGGAATCTACAGCATGTCATTGATAAGAATGTCTGATTAGCAACATTTGTGCAACGGATTGGTTCTATATACGAAAATCGAATAGACCACACTTGCGTAAATGCACGTATTATCCCTTGCAAATGCTGAGAAACAATTTATAATATGTTTTACAAAAAAAAAAAAAAAAAAAAAAAAAAGAAAACACAAAAAAGGAAATTATCTGTGCAAGAAAAAGTCATGAGACGAACCCTTTAACTTGTTTTGAATCCCACTGTTGTATGTTTGCCAGCATGTATGCAGATGCGCGGTTTTTCAGTGGGAGGTTTAATAATAATTGGAATAGCTCATGCAATGTTCACTCTCTAGACGTGGCTATAGGCCTAAGTTTGATATGATGTATTCGGTGATGATGACTTTTTTTTTTTTTTTTTAGTGGGTTAAGAAATGTAGTGCTTACGATATGTCGTTCCCCCCTAAGTTCAACAAGTTTTAATTTAATGAAACCATTTAATGGCACTTAACGCATGTGTGCAGCGGATTGATTCTATATATGAAAATTGAATAGACCACATTGCGTGAACAATTTATATGTCTTACAAAAAAAAAAAAAAAAAAAAAAAAAAAAAAAAAAAAGAAACACCACAAACGAAATTATCTGTGCAAGAAAGAGGAGATAGATAATTTAACTTGTCTAGAATCTACAGTCGACTTATACACAGGCAATTTTTTTTTTTTTTTTTTTTTTTTTTTACATGGGAGTAACCACTTATCAAGGTCCAGAGGCCACTCAAGGATAAAGGTTATTGCATGTAGAGTAATCAATGGGATAGTATCGTAGTAATCACTAGTAATGGAGATCTGATAAAGTGTCTTACTTAAGGGGGCGGTTCATCAGGAATTTGTTTATGTTGGACTTGAAGACATCCAAATTGTAGTCAGGTGGGAAACAGGCAAACGGAAGAGAGTTCCACAGGCATGCACTTCTAAGAAAGAAGCTTTGTTCAGGGAATCTACGTTTGATTTAGGCACAGATAAAGAGTGGGGAAAATTATTGACAGTGGTTACAGCTAGACGGGTGTTTTTGACAATTTTTGGTCTTAAAATGCACATTGACTTATAAACAACATTGATTTATACACAAGTATATACGGTAAATAAAACAGATGTGTATAAATATTTAACCGATAAATTCTTAAAGTCACATAACACTGAATTTAAAAAAGAAATAGTAATCCTAAACAATGTTTTATATCAATTAAAATCTTTGTTTGGATGGATAAATAATGCATACAGAACTATGTCGGCAAGTTGATATACAAATATTCATTTTAATTTGCTAAAATATTACTAGTACTTTTGAGCATATTTATTGAAGTGGTTTAATTTGAAATCTCATTTGTTTCGTGATAGCTCAAATCATAGGGAATGTGGCTGGAGCGATAAATGTTATGGTTTCGATTCTAGCTGATGGCACCCCGAGTTATTTTTTTTTTTTTTCAATTTTTAAAATCAGTACTAATATATATATATATATATATATATATAATATTGGTCCTGTAGAATTAAAATATATATATATATATATATATAATATTGGTCCTGTATGAATTAAAATTTTACGACTGGCCAAAGCAGGGTACACACTCGCTTTCCCACTACTAGTAATAAATAAACATAGTTCCTATTTACTTGTTTCCGTAAAAGGGCAGAGTTAAATACAAAGTCGGTTTTTAATGTGGGGAAAATCCAGCTCCCCAAAAAAAAAAAAAAAAAAAAAAAAAAAAAAAAATGGGGCACTCTGGATAGAACAAAGTATTATAATTGTCTCGGTCATGAAGGATTTCTCATCCACTGACCGAGGACAGAAAAAGTGACGTGTAGCATCAGAACAGATACTACACTCTGTTTTTAGCCAAAAGGCCAAGTAGTTATTAAAAAACAAAAAAGTGAATGCACAGTGAACAAGGAATAAAAAAAATGACTAAGTTCAGCATTTAGCCCCAAAAGTGCCCAATGGATGTGCAATCCTGGTGAAAATGAACAAACGGTGCTGCTTTAGACCTTAACATACATAAATTTGAGTTCTGCACGATGCAAAAAAAATGACTAAGTCCATTATTTGCCCCCCCCCCCCGCCCATTTAGCCCCAAAAGTCCCCAAGGCCTTAACACATTTAAATTTGAGTTCACCACCATACAAAACTACTAAATAGACATATTCAGAAAATTTGACAAATATTCTAAAATAGCCCCAAAAATGGAGTGTTTTTATTAGCCATAAAAGAGCCCCTGGGGGCACACCCAAGAGTTATCGGAAAGTACAGACAAAAAAAATTATATAAAAATCAGTTAGTTACAACTTTTCAGAAAGTTTTATAAAAATCCAAGGCATCAATATTTTTTAATAAGCACAAAAGTGTCAATTTTAGCTATTTTAACCCAAAAGGAACCCCCTGGAAGGGAGTGGAGGCGGTTTCTGCCATAAAATCCGTTCTGTTACTTTTTTTTACTCATATCATGTTTAATGTTGGTGCAAAATTTCAAAAAATTCCAAGGCGTAGTTACTGAGAAAAGGACGAACGGACACTGGTGAATTTACAGGTCCACCCTCATTTTGTCAGGAGACCAAGAAAAAAAAAAAAAAAAAAAAAAAAAAAAAACCTTAAAACTCGTCATTTATCAAGAGTATTTTAATAGAATCAAGGATAAACAAACATTGGAAAGAAAGACAAAAAAAAAAAAGTCACTTTAACAAAAACGTGTCATCGTTAACAGTTTAGTGATTTTGTGACTAATCAAATTTGACTCCTCACTTGCGGCACACGTGAATGATCACGGATCCATCACAATACCAACAATTTTTTATGACTTCAGATTACATAATGTTTACCTCAGAGTTTTCAAACTCAAGATAGCAGTTTCAATCCTACCCAAGCAGGCCAGAGGATTAGTTGGCCATAACGTGATGAGACAAAACCTATGGAAGGCAGTAAATCAGTCCCGCACTATCGATTAAACTCCAACTTCTGTCTCATCACTGAAATGTTGCATCCTTGCGTCGGTTTTAAAAGTAATTTAATGGAATATGCGCCGACAAACTGAAAGCACTCATACCCCCCTTGACCTGACTAAATCGACTGCAAAATCTTTAGGAATCTTTATATACTGGAAAGTCTTCTGCTCTAATAATTGCTTCCCTAAATTTTTTTTTTTTTTTTTCACAAAGGAATCGCCACTTATGGCCTGGAGGCCACTCGAGGATAAGGGTTAATGAGTGTACAGTAGTCAACAGAAAAATGTGGTAATCGTTAGTAGTGGAAATTTGGTAAATTAGATTACTTAAGAGGACAGCTCATCAAGAACTTGTTTACATTGAACTTGATTATATTGTAGTCAGTTGGAAACCAGGAAAACTGAACAGAGTTCTACAGGCGTGCAGTTGTAAGAAAAAAAAAAAAGCTTTGTTCATGGAATCTATGTTTAGGTCTGAGTACGGATAAATAGTGGGAGAAATTATTGATAGTGGTTTCAGCTAGATGAGTGTTTCTCATGAAAGTCAAATTAGAGGAGGACCATAGATTGGAGCGCAGACGAGTACTTGCCATAAAAATAACGATTAAGCAGAGACAGACTCGTAATGTCTCTTCTGTGGGGAAAGCGGTTGTAGGGAAGAGAAAAGGGCATCCCCCACTAAGCTACAAAGTCTATTTTGAACTCTGTCAAATACTAATGATTACTACGATACTGTCCCACTGATTACTGTACACGCTATAACCCTTATCCTCAAGTGGCTTCCGTGCCTGGATAAGGGGTGATTACCATGTAAAAAAAAGGATGAGCTGCTTCTAGCAGCTCCTGCCCAGATATGGCAGCAGCACCCCATCCTTGGACATACTTGGCTTTTTTTAAATTCTCTCACGGTACCCTGCTTCCTTAACTCTACAGACATGCAGAAGTTCAAGTGTAATGAAAACAGACATCTCGCTGCTCAACTCCCGACACAGTATCCCTGAAAAATTCTGTCCCAAATAGCAGTCCATTATGTCAAACTGGAACTGCACCTTATTTTGGGTAATATAACAGAAAAAATGGATGAAAATACAATTTGCTAATTTCTTTCACTAGAGTTTTTTTTCATTTGAATTATTTAGATTCTTTGGACTACTGTTCCCATCTCAAGTGTTATTTGCACAACGTTTCGGCCGATCTAACCTCCAACCTTCTTCAGGTGAATCTTGACAAGCATTAAACATCCTCCTAAACATTTGTTTTACATATTTCTGGTTTAATTATTTCTTCATTAAATTCCAGTCAGATTTAAAAACATTCTTCCGTTATCAAAACATTTCATTTTTTCCATAACAATGTCACCAGTTCAAATACCGGTCACTCACATCTCTACACAAGACATCCGACGTTGCCCGGGCCATAATATAATAATTCACAATTGTAGTCTTAGCATGGTCCACGCTGAGGACTAAACCTTCCATACCCAAAAGAGTATCAATTAGACAATGAATTTTAGTCCTTTATCCGTTACGCCAGGGATGCTTAGACTGGTAATGGATGACAGTGTCGCTACACAAGAAAGAGAGAGAAAAAAAAAAAAAATGTGTATGTATATATATATATATATATATATGTCTTTTTTTCTCTCATTTTTCTTCATCTTTTTCTTCTAGGGGAGTGGGACATCCAACCAGATGTCTAACAGTTTCCCCTATTTTAGTGAATTCAACCAAGAGATCGTTTCAGGATTCTAGCCGTCCCTTTCAGTGCAATCGTTTGTATTTCACTTGCACTTGGTTCACCGGGTATGCCTGCTATGTACTTTTTAAAGTTCTTTTCCATAAACCCAGTTGCTCCTATGACGATTGGTATAATTGAAACGTCTTTTAGTTTCCAATTTCGTTTCATATCGTACATAAGTCCTTGATACTTTGTTATCTTTTCCCTCTCAGCTCTATTAAGCCCTGTATCATTGGGTACACTGACCTCTATCATGGTCGCTTTTTTTGTTTGCTCCGTCCCAAATCACTATATCTGGTTTAACAGCTGTGTTTTCTAGATCTGTACCAGTAGGAATTATGTAGTAAACAATGAATAGTATAGGTGTCATTCCCAACTGTTCGCTCGGGTATATGTTCCCATTTTTACTACACTAAGCGTTTAGTTTCTTACATATCTTCCAATGAAGGTATGTGTATGTATTAGTGGTGGGACGATTAATCGGAATCGGAATCGTTAATCGTAAGAATCGTGTATTTTGGGAGGTATCGGAATCGGAATCGCATCGTTAAAAAATACCTTAATTTTCCGATTCCTTCATTACGATTCTTTCATTACGATTCTTTTAGTCTGATGCTGAAAAAAAGAAAAAAAAATTCCTGATATTTCTAACTGCAAGAGAGAAATAAAAAGAAACCAAAGAAATTCATTATTAACAGGGCAATGCTTAGTTTCCCCCCCCCCTTACAAGGTTCATTCATTCAGATCTATTGTAATCAAAACTACAAAAGAGTTAACTTGAAAAGAAGTATGCAGGGCTCTTCTACATTGCGAGTAAAAATTTTAAAAAAAAACGCTTATCTTTTTGGCGACTGTTTTTTTTAACTGACAAATCTAATAGTGAATGAAAATGCTTTTTCAACTTATATTTTTTTTTAAACGAGCAAAGTCAAACTATTTAAACAGTAAAAGGTTTAATAGAACAATATATTTTTTTTCTTTTTTTAAAAGAAGGCTTTTGAAAGAAATATCTCTAAAATGAAATTGATCACGTATTATTTCGCAAAATTTGGACAGTAGTCGGCTTCTTTTGAAGTTTCAAAAAAACCGACCCCATACCTATCTCTTCCAAACCTAAAGTTATTAAATAACCCCTTCGTTAATTTAAGGGTAATTAATTCAATCAAGTTGTTTTTTTTTTTTAATTTCATTGAAATAAAATCCATTTTTGTAATTTTTATCTCCAGAAAGATAAAACCCTGAATTTGATTATATTAAAAGCAGAATAATATAATCTTTTTTCTAGAATTTTAAATTGAAAATTAAAAAAAAAGTGTTTGACGCAGTTTTTTGCCGAACGAAAAAGAAATTAATATATATTTTTTAAAAGGTGTTGTACCTATTTACTATGCCTCCCCACGGGACAGAGTTAGACACCAGGGTCGTTTTTTAACGTGGAGAAAAGGTACAAAAATAAAAATTGTCTCAGTCGTGAAGGATTTCTCCTCCACCGAAAGAGAACAAGAAAATAAAGTGCAGCATCTGAAGAACAGATACTACACTTTGATCTGAATTTGATTATATTAAAAGCAGAATAATATAATCTTTTTTCTAGAATTTTAAATTGAAAATTAAAAGTGTTTTGCGCAGTTTTTTGCCGAACGAAAAAGAAATTAATATATATATTTTTAAAAGGTGTTGTAATCAATTAATTTTTATGTCTAAATAATATTTACGATTAATTAAATAATTTCATTTTAAAAAGTATTTATAAATAGAATTTTACTTAAGACTTATAGTTTAGCAATATTGAACTGCATCAACCATGTGTGAATTGAACACAGTCAACCAAAAAAAAAAAATTCAAAAGAAATGCATATTTGCATTTCATTATGTAAACTTTTATACATTGGTTTCAAAAATTAAATTCTATAAGTTTTTTTTTTTTAACTACTGGTTGGTACAATTTACCGCTCCGTCCCTTTATATTTTTTTTCTTTTTGTCTTTTTTAGCGGATTATTTTCAATTAATTATCCAAATAAGTGACTAGCTTTAAAACAAAATTTAATAGTAATTTATTTGTTTACAGATAAACTGAATTTTCTTATATGGCCTCAAAGTCCAAAAAAAGTCTTGCATGGAAACTTTTTAAAGTTGATGAAGATCATGAGTTGAAAGCCATTTGCAAAGTCTGTCAAATTAAAATATCGCGAGGAACAAAACTATCTAACATGACCAAAACCAACATGTTAAAACATTTCACTATGAAGCATCCAAATAAATTGGAGGAGCAAAATAAAAAAAGAAAAGGAACAAAAAATTAACAACTAGTCACTCAGAGCAGTTTTATTAGTGAGGGTCGAAATCGCAGTCTCTTTTTTTTTTTTTTTGCCTACGTCACCATCTAGGTGTCACCAATTTTTTTTAACCCTCCTTAACTTCAAAGAGTAAATACAACATATACAACTAAAAAAATAATTAAAAAAAATGCTGATTCTATTCATGAAAAATTCTTTTAACTAGAAATTAAAACTTAGGTAAAGATAGCTGACTGACAGCAACAGGAGCACTGGTTAACTACTGAACCACGTGGAAAGGTGTGGGGAGGGGAGGAAAAAAAAGGAAATTAAATGATGATAATAAATCATGATAAACGTTTTTGAAAGGCACTAAACTCCTAAAATTTACTTCTTTAAAATTTTAGGCGGCACTCCCCGGCGATTTTAAAGCACTCTCTCTCCAAAAAAAAAAAAAAAAAGATTTAATTTTTAAGTTTGAGAAAGATATATTTATTATTACCGAATTCCTGTAAGAAGACTGGATCTACTTTATTGGACGTTAATTTGTGAGATAAGTAATTTTTCAATGTTTAATATGTTTTTAAATTTTTTTAATTGCGTTTATTTTACAATTTATTTAAAAAAACAGGGTTTTAAATGTATTTTTCAAGGTAACAAGCTTCGAAAGAAGTCTAATAAAAAAAAATCACTTAATTTTTAATTTCGACAACCCTGAGAATTTAATTATTAAAAAAATATTGAAATGTGACATTTTTTTTATTTAACATTTCTATTAGTTCAATTAATTTTCTTTTAATAATTCATTTCACTCAACAAACTTCACCATTTTTTGTTTTGTTTTATCTTTTTCTGTAATTTTGGTAACTATTTTTGCTCAATTTTATCTAGTATTTCATTTGTTTTTATAGTGGTATCATTTTTATATGTGTTCCTTTGATATACCCTATTTCAAAATTAGTTTGGCTAAACTTATTCTTCACGTTAGAAACAACTTGTAAAAGTAATGAAAAAGTAAGAAAAAATAATAGGTGTTAACTACTCCTTGTGAATTATGGAGGTCTAAAGAACTGCCGTCACAAATACAACTATCAATAGCCAAACAAAAAATCGTTTTTGAAATTCCTTTACTTGCAACTTTTCGCTATACCTACCTTTTGGTATAAAACACAAAAACTTTCGATTAATGGTATTTTTCAAATATGGTCGTTAACTTTGGAAGGGTTATTTTGTATCTACAGCGCCATGTCACGTGGTATATTGTTTTTTTCATTACGCACGTTCATTTATAAATTATTAAATTAAATATTTATCTTTTTTTATATTTAATTAGTATATATTTTCTTTCTCTTCCGCTATATTTTTTTTATTTAATTCATTAAATCTGTAAATTATGAGGACCAAAATAATGAATAGTGTTAATTTAATCTCTAATTTTCTTGCGTTTGTTCTGTTATATAAATTCTATTTTATTTGTTTTTTTTCTGTATTCAAATTAAGTAAAATAAATTTTCTCTAAAATGAATTTTGCTAATTTTTCTGTTTAGCTTACTATATAATAATTTTATTTAAACCAAAACACGACGGTGTAGACATAAAATATCTCTTCCAAAGTTAGGGAACATATTTGGGAACTACCGACCATAAGTATAAAACTACCTGGTATATTTCAAAACAATAATTCCCTCGGAATCGGAATCGGACTTGGTATCGGAATCGTTAATCAATATTTTCCTGGAATCGGAATCGGAATCGTATAAAAATTAGGAATCGTCCCAACACTAGTATGTATATATAAATGTTTTCACAAGTGGCTTAAACGATTTCACCAAAAATGCTCAAGACGTATCTTAAACATCAAGTGGCAAGCACAAGTACCCGATACTGAAGTCCTTGTGAGCGCATATTGCTCTAGTGTTGAGACCCTGTAATCAGATCTCACATGCGTTGGGTGGGCCACCTGGTTCGAATGAAAGATTGTAGACTGCCAAAACAAATTTTTTATGGGGAGCTGGAAAACACAAGCCTAGGAAGAGGTTCAGGAACTTTACAAAGAATAATTTGAAAGTCTTACAAATCGACATATGGGAAGAACTTACTCTGCAAAGGCCGAAGTCGCGAAAGTTTGTACATGAAAGTTGTAATGCTCTAGAGAAAAGAAAGCAGCCCCACAGCAATCTGAAGCGAGAGTTTCGCAAAGGTTTGATTGATGGTCTTAACCATGACACACAGAGCTGAAAATGCAACACTTGTGAACAAGTATTTTTATCAAAAGCTGGCTACGTCAACCACCTTAAGTCGCACAAAACTCCTGTTCAGGTCAACTTTGCACCTATTAGTCGGAACCAAATGATCTGTTTAACATGCAGCAAAGTTTGCAAGTCTACTGCTGGTTTGAGAAGACATGTGATTGTTCATAGGAATACCCTTCAACCTCCAGAGGAAGTCAACTTGATGGAAATTGCTCAATTTGTATGTCACATCTGCTTCAAGATGTGCAAATCTGCAGCGGGAGTGCAGAGTCATCTGAGATGGCATGGACGACAAGATTGAGAGAACTCAATGTGTCGGCAATCATCTGGAAAGATGCAGCCATCATCATATGTATTTTTTCACAAGTGACAGCACGGTCCTTAACAAATTCGTCCATGCAATCCGAACACCACCGCCGAATAGAGAGTCGCCAACCTGATAGGTTCTGAACTGTCATCTAAGCTTCGAAATGTAGCATCCCTCTGCCTCTTCTACAAGTACTTTAACGGTGAATGCTCTGACGAACTGCAAGCACTTGTACCCCCTCGACGTAAATACCCCCGACAAACTCAACAAGCAGCAAAATCTCACCCCTTAACAGTTGAGATCCCTAGATGTAAGAAAGCCTTCTACTCCAGTAGTTTCTTCCCCAGAACCACTAGACTTTGGAATTCCCTTCCAGGTTCCTGCTTCCCCAACTGTACTGACATGCAGAAGTTCAAATGTAACGTGAACTGACATCTTGCTGCCCAACTTCCCACGTAGTACCCCTGTAGCTTATGTCCCAGATAGTAGCCCCCTACATCAAAGTGGCAATGTGCCTTGTTTGGGGTGAAAATGTATTAAAAAAAAAAAAATATATAAAAAATAGACACGCCACACCATTAGACACAAGGTTGGTTTTTAATGTGGGGGTAAATCCAGCTCCACAAAACGGGGGACTCTAGATAGGAACAAAAATAAAAATTGTCTCAGTCATGAATGGTTTCTCCTCCGCCGACCAAAGACAGAAAAGATGAAGTGCAGCATCAAAACAGATACTACACTGTGATCTTGTCCTGGTGCAGGTTATCATCACATCTAGAAATTATAATGGGTTATTATGGTCCCTGTCCATTGTGAAGTGTACAGATGGATGGATAGAGTTCACGTGATCCAGTAATGGATGAATATCTTCCTCGGGACATGTAATCCCAAAAAATACAATCGCAAATTATTTAGTACAAGGCTGACGGAACGAGAACATTCTACCCCTGCCAAATAAATAAAAAAATTCAACAAAAAACAAATATTACACGATGCCGCAATGTCATAAATTATTTAAGCATTGAGCATTATTATTGTGACTATTATTATTGTCATTATTATTATGATTATTATTATTGTCATTATTATTATGATTATTATTATTGTCATTATTATTATGATTATTATTATTGTCATTATTATTATGATTATTATTATTATTATGATTATTATTATGATTATTATTATTGTCATTATTATTATGATTATTATTATGATTATTATTATTGTCATTGTCATTATGATTATTATTATTGTCATTATCATTATGATTATTATTATTGTCATTATTATTATTGTGATTATTATTATTGTCATTATTATTATTGTCATTATTATTATGATTATTATTATTGTCATTATTATTATTGTGACTTTTATTATTGTCATTATTATTATGATTATTATTATTGTCATTATTATTATTGTCATTATTATTATTGTCATTATTATTATGATTATTATTATTGTCATTATTATTATTGTGACTTTTATTATTGTCATTATTATTATGATTATTATTATTGTCATTATTATTATGATTATTATAATTGTCATTATCATTATGATTATTATTATTATGATTATTATTATTGTCATTATTATTATGATTATTATTATTGTCATTATTATTATGATTATTATTATTGTCATTATTATTATGATTATTATAATTGTCATTATCATTATGATTATTATTATTATGATTATTATTATTGTCATTATTATTATGATTATTATTATTGTCATTATTATTGTCATTATTATTATTGTGACTTTTATTATTGTCATTATTATTATGATTATTATTATTGTCATTATTATTATGATTATTATAATTGTCATTATCATTATGATTATTATTATTATGATTATTATTATTGTCATTATTATTATGATTATTATTATTGTCATTATTATTATGATTATTATTATTGTCATTATTATTATTGTGACTTTTATTATTGTCATTATTATTATGATTATTATTATTGTCATTATTATTATTGTCATTATCATTATGATTATTATTATTGTCATTATTATTATTGTCATTATTATTGTCATTATTATTATTGTGATTATTATTATTGTCATTATTATTATTGTCATTATTATTATTGTCATTATTATTATGATTATTATTATTGTCATTATTATTATTGTGACTTTTATTATTGTCATTATTATTATGATTATTATTATTGTCATTATTATTATTATTATTGTCATTATTATTATGATTATTATTATTGTCATTATTATTATTGTGATTATTATTATTGTCATTATTATTATTGTCATTATTATTATTGTCATTATTATTATGATTATTATTATTGTCATTATTATTATTGTGACTTTTATTATTGTCATTATTATTATGATTATTATTATGATTATTATTATTGTCATTATCATTATGATTATTATTATTGTCATTATGATTATTATTATTGTCATTATTATTATGATTATTATTATTGTCATTATTATTATTGTGATTATTATTATTGTCATTATTATTATGATTATTATTATTGTCATTATTATTATGATTATTATTATGATTATTATTATTGTCATTATTATTATTGTCATTATTATTATGATTATTATTATTGTCATTATTATTATGATTATTATTATTGTCATTATTATTATTGTCATTATTATTATGATTATTATTATTGTCATTATTATTATGATTATTATTATTGTCATTATTATTATTGTCATTATTATTATGATTATTATTATTGTCATTATTATTATTGTGACTTTTATTATTGTCATTATTATTATGATTATTATTATTGTCATTATTATTATTATTGTCATTATTATTATGATTATTATTATTGTGATTATTATTATTGTGATTATTATTATTGTCATTATTATTATGATTATTATTATTGTCATTATTATTATTGTGACTTTTATTATTGTCATTATTATTATGATTATTATTATGATTATTATTATTGTCATTGTCATTATGATTATTATTATTGTCATTATGATTATTATTATTGTCATTATTATTATTGTGATTATTATTATTGTCATTATTATTATTGTCATTATTATTATTGTCATTATTATTATTGTCATTATTATTATTGTCATTATTATTATGATTATTATTATTGTCATTATTATTATTGTGACTTTTATTATTGTCATTATTATTGTCATTATCATTATGATTATTATTATTGTCATTATTATTATGATTATTATTATTGTCATTATTATTATTGTGATTATTATTATTGTCATTATTATTATTGTGATTATTATTATGATTATTATTATTGTCATTATTATTATTGTGATTATTATTATTGTCATTATTATTATTGTCATTATTATTATGATTATTATTATTGTCATTATTATTATTGTGACTTTTATTATTGTCATTATTATTATGATTATTATTATTGTCATTATTATTATTGTCATTATTATTATTGTCATTATTATTATGATTATTATTATTGTCATTATTATTATTGTGACTTTTATTATTGTCATTATTATTATGATTATTATTATTGTCATTATTATTATTGTCATTATTATTATGATTATTATTATTGTCATTATTATTATTGTGACTTTTATTATTGTCATTATTATTGTCATTATCATTATGATTATTATTATTGTCATTATTATTATGATTATTATTATTGTCATTATTATTATTGTGATTATTATTATTGTCATTATTATTATTGTGATTATTATTATGATTATTATTATTGTCATTATTATTATTGTGATTATTATTATTGTCATTATTATTATTGTCATTATTATTATGATTATTATTATTGTCATTATTATTATTGTGACTTTTATTATTGTCATTATTATTATGATTATTATTATTGTCATTATTATTATTGTCATTATTATTATTGTCATTATTATTATGATTATTATTATTGTCATTATTATTATTGTGACTTTTATTATTGTCATTATTATTATGATTATTATTATTGTCATTATTATTATGATTATTATAATTGTCATTATCATTATGATTATTATTATTATGATTATTATTATTGTCATTATTATTATGATTATTATTATTGTCATTATTATTATGATTATTATTATTGTCATTATTATTATGATTATTATAATTGTCATTATCATTATGATTATTATTATTGTCATTATTATTATGATTATTATTATTGTCATTATTATTATGATTATTATTATTGTCATTATTATTATTGTGACTTTTATTATTGTCATTATTATTATGATTATTATTATTGTCATTATTATTATGATTATTATAATTGTCATTATCATTATGATTATTATTATTATGATTATTATTATTGTCATTATTATTATGATTATTATTATTGTCATTATTATTATGATTATTATTATTGTCATTATTATTATTGTGACTTTTATTATTGTCATTATTATTATGATTATTATTATTGTCATTATTATTATGATTATTATAATTGTCATTATCATTATGATTATTATTATTATGATTATTATTATTGTCATTATTATTGTCATTATTATTATGATTATTATTATTGTCATTATTATTATTGTGACTTTTATTATTGTCATTATTATTATGATTATTATTATTGTCATTATTATTATTGTCATTATTATTATGATTATTATTATTGTCATTATTATTATTGTCATTATTATTATGATTATTATTATTGTCATTATTATTATTGTGACTTTTATTATTGTCATTATTATTATGATTATTATTATTGTCATTATTATTATGATTATTATTATTGTCATTATTATTATGATTATTATTATTGTCATTATTATTATTGTGACTTTTATTATTGTCATTATTATTATGATTATTATTATTGTCATTATTATTATGATTATTATTATTGTCATTATTATTATGATTATTATTATTGTCATTATTATTATTGTGACTTTTATTATTGTCATTATTATTATTGTGACTTTTATTATTGTCATTATTATTATGATTATTATTATTGTCATTATTATTATGATTATTATTATTGTCATTATTATTATTGTGACTTTTATTATTGTCATTATTATTATGATTATTATTATTGTCATTATTATTATGATTATTATAATTGTCATTATCATTATGATTATTATTATTGTCATTATTATTATGATTATTATTATTGTCATTATTATTATGATTATTATTATTGTTATTATCATTATGATTATTATTATTGTCATTATTATTATTGTCATTATTATTATGATTATTATTATTGTCATTATTATTATGATTATTATTATTATGATTATTATTATTGTCATTATTATTATTGTCATTATTATTATGATTATTATTATTGTCATTATCATTATGATTATTATTGTCATTATTATTATGATTATTATTATTGTCATTATCATTATGATTATTATTGTCATTATTATTATGATTATTATTGTCATTATTATTATGACTATTATTATTGTCATTATTATTATGATTATTATTATTGTCATTATCATTATGATTATTATTGTCATTATTATTATGATATTATTGTCATTATTATTATGATTATTATTATTGTCATTATCATTATGATTATTATTGTCATTATCATTATGATTATTATTGTCATTATTATTATGACTATTATTATTGTCATTATTATTATGATTATTATTATTGTCATTATTATTATGATTATTATTATTGTCATTATTATTATGATTATTATTATTGTCATTATTATTACTGTCACTATTATTATTATTATTATTAGCTCACATGGAGCTTTCACACAAGTCAACAAACGATCTGATTGGAGACCTGTGTTCTCTGGAAGCTGAGTGACAACAAGTCTCCCCAGATGTCCAGCTCTCTCCTCCTCCTTCGATAGCATTTACAAATAAATTTGCATCATCGCAACAGCCTCTTACCATTGATTTCTCGCTGGCAGTTGCCATTGGTTTATACTGGAATTTGAGTGGCACTAAGCCTCCCCATCCCAGTTCTCTTCGCACTTGTCCAGCGGAGGTCTGGCCAGTGCTCTCTCCTCGGTCTTTTAATCCTCCTTGACCCTTCTCGGCACTTTGGTATCGCTGTTTTTTTTGGGGGGGGGCGGTGCTTAAATAATGGAGAGATGCTTGATGATGGGGGTGTAGAGCATGCATGTAGATCTGCAGCTTCGGTGTCCTTCATTCCCTGTAACGCTTCTTCGTTATATTGTCTTGTGTTATTCTCCGCATTTAAGGGTTTTCCTTAATATTTCAGCCGTTTTCCTTATCGTTAAGCGTTGTATTTTTGCAGCCATTCCTCAGATTCCAATTTCTGCCATTCTTTTTTCCAGATTTTTCGGAATTGTTTCCTACTATTAACAGTACTATTTTGATTTTCTTCATCCAAATCCCTTTTAACTCTCTCGCCTTGTGAATATTATTATTATTATTTTTATCATTTTTCTTCCTTTGAGGATTGTAATGCTGGGTATGGGGCAGCCAAACCAGCTGCCAACATTGCCCCGCTTTTTTATCGAAACCAACCGAGAGCTCTTTTTAGTATCCTCGCTGTTCCCTTAAGTGTAATTGTATGAATCTCTTTTGCACTTGGTTCATCAGGTATATTAGTTAGGTAGGACTTTAGGTTCTTCTTCATAAGCCCTGTGGCACCTATGATAACTGGTATGATTGATATCTCCCTAAGATTCCAGTTTCTTTTCATATCATACATGAGACCTTGATATTTGGTCTGTTTCTCCCTTTCAGCTCTGTTCAGACCCCCATCATTAGGAACACTGACTTCAATCAAGGTTGCAACTCTCTCTGACTTATAACTATGTCAGGTTTCACAGCAGATGATTATTGTTTCTCTTTTTTTTTTTTTTTTTTATTACATTTTCACCCCAAACAAGGCAAATTGCCACTTTGGTGTAGGGGGCTACTATCAGGGGCAACAACTACTGGGGTACTATGTAGGGATTTGGGCAGCAAGGTGTCGGTTCACGTTACACTTGAACTTCTGCACGTCAGTACTGTTGGGGAAGCAGGGACCTGGAATGGAATTCCAGAGTCTAGCGGTTCTGGGGAAGAAACTATTGGAGTAAAAAGATCTTTTACATTTAGGGATCTCTACAGTGTGGGGGTGGGATTTAGCAGCCTGTCTGGTTTGTCGAGGGTGCACACGTCGTGGGGGCACAAGTGATTGCAGTTCGTCAGAGCATTCACCACTAAAATACTTGTAGAAAAGGCAGAGGGATGCAACATTTCGTCGATGGGACAGAGGCTGAAGCTTAGATGCCAGTTCAGGGCCTATCAGGTTTGCGACTCTCTTTTGAACCTTGTCAAGGAGCGAGAGACTAGTAGCAGATGCACCAGCCCAGATGTGGCAGCAATACTCCATACATGGGCAAATGGTGGCCTTATAGAGGTACAGGATACTTTCGGGTGTTAGTAGTTTTCTAGCATGGTAGAGAGAGCCCACCTTTCTTGCAGCGGCCCTGGCAATGCCTTCAATGTAATTGTTCCAACTCATGTTTCCTGTGAACGTTAGGCCAAGGAGTTTGAAAGATGGACTCTCAGATAAAGAGTCGTTGGCCATTGCTATGGGTGGTAGAGATTATGATTATTATTATTGTCATAATAATAATAATTATTATTTATATATATATATATATATTATATACAATGTTATCAAAAAGCAGGATAAGTTTTCTACCTAACTGGACAATTTTTTAGTGTTTTTATTTAATGTAACATGTTTATTCAGCTCAAAAAACACAGCATTTACAGATGTATTTGAAAACTTAAAATGGCACCGTACTCTCTGCTGAACTCGGTAAGTTTGGAAAAATGAGTTAAAAATAAAAAAGACTATACAAAATACTACTAGAAACTCGCTCAGTATATGTTACCGTGAAATAGATTGACATATATTCGGTGGGTTTTTAACAGTATTTTGTACAGTTTTTTTTTTTTATTTTTAACTCCTTTTCCCAAACTTACCGTGTTAAGCAGAGAATCCGGCGGCGCCATTTTAAATTTTCCAATACATCGGTAATAACACTGTTTTTCGAGCTGAATAAACATGTTGCATTAAATAAAAACGCTAAAAACACATCCAGTTGGACAGAAAAGTAACTTATTTTGCCTTTGATAACATTTGTAATATATTTGGGGTTTTTTTTGACATTTTTTTCGAATTTGTGTGTATGGCATCTTCGAATGTTACCAACTCAGACAACAATAAACTTATGCCATCTCCCCAAAAGGAAAAATTTAAAAAAACAATGCCTGGAAGAATGGCCTTCTGAGTGAGAACAACATTTGGCACTTCTACACTATTGGGACGAGTGTTTGTAGTCGAGAAGTGGGGATTTCAGATTTAAAAAAAAAAAAAAAAAAAAAAAAACAATGGTTTCTACTGATTTTTTTTTTTTTTATCAATTCTAATAAGTTACAATGGTAGCTTTCAAATTACAGTCGGAATTACCTGAATATTAGTGGGGGGAAAAAAAACTTTAATCGTGATAGCAGAGGAAAAAAAATGCCGCCATCTTGTTTAAATTAAAACGGAAAATTGCCTCCCTTTTGAACTCTCGTGTTTTACGATCGTTTTCATCAAATTCTATTTGATTAATTTTTACAACGTGCCCTAAACACCCCCAACCTCTCCATATTAAGAACGGCTTTCGAGGTTGGGGAAGTGTTTATTCCGAAAGCCGTTCTTAACACAGCGTGGTTCGGGGTGTTTATACTACGCTGAGGCAGGTCGTAAAAATACCTTCTATTTTTTTTTTTTTTTTTCTTTAATAAATAATTTTCTACCTTATCGATTTTCGTAATTTTTTGGATATAATCATCTTGAAAATACGAGGAATACGCAGATACCATTGTTTTCATGTAGAATTCAGTATTACGATTTCCGAAGTTTCGTCCCAATAGTGTAGAAGCGCCGAACATTTTTATGATCCCAGCCAGAGCTGGAGTCTGGACGTCCTCCCAATATTAAGAATGGGTTTCTAGATAACATTGTTATCAACGTTGTTATTTCAGTACGGTCCGTATTCTACATAAGTATCCGTTTGTTTATTACATTGTTAGGTGAAAGTACTGAATGGTTAAAAGCCCATCCCCATGTTAAGAATGTTTTCTAAATAATAACATTATTTCAGCACGGTTCGTAAACTGCACAAATACCGAAACGGAATGTAAATTTTGGGCGATTTTTTTTTTTTTTTTTTTTTTTTTGTTGTTACCCAACGCATTTCATGTGAAAACATTACTTTATTTTTTGTTTTTTTATTCGTTTTTATTTTGAAAAAAATAAAAAAATAAAAAAAATAAAAAGGGAGGGGGCATCTTCGAATAGGATGAACCCACGGAGGACGATAATAAACATCATTTGTCACCAAAAGGAGGAGATAATGCCTGGGAGAATGATCCTCTTTGGGAACATTTTTATGACTTCGATCCGAACTAAAAATGAAATAAATCTTCTTTTTTTTTTTAATTCTTGTTTTTGTTTAACAAATGAAAAAAAAAACTTACCTTAAACCACGTCTCTCCGTTGTTGACATGCCATTCGTGACATCAGCGATGGCGGCCATGGCCACCAAAATCCATACAGGCAAAGCAAGGACATTCTTCGATGCCATTGCTGCCGTCCTGAAGAGAAGGCGAACTAATAACCAATAGAATGTCCGCCACAAACTTGACGACGTCTCGTCATTTATCGAAATGAGAAGACATCAAACACAGCTGCCATGTTGGCATTTGAAACTCTCGCGAGATCTCACACACGCCACGAGATTTGGTCATTTTTTTCTTTTTAAAGAAAATAAAAATAAATCAATTATTTTCTTTTACTATTTATTATTATTTATTCAAATAAAAAATCTAGTAACATGAAAAAAACAAAATTTTAAAACATCATATTTAAAAACAATAATGATTACGAATCCATCCAGCCGAATGCATTTCAGTTTCTTCCTAAACAAGTCAGCCATTTTAACTTTTTTAAAACGACGAAAAAAAAGTAGTTTCTTTTTTACTTATTATTAATAATATTGTTATTTATGGAAATAAAAAAATTGAACATGAAATTATTTCATGTTTAATTTGGAAATCAAACTAATTTTTAAAAAGACGAGAAAAAATATTAAATTATGGGTTTTTTTTGTTTGTTTTTATAAATAATTTATTAAAATACAAAAATGTTACCAGGAAAAAAAAGCGTAATTTTTAAAACTATGTAAAAAAAAAAAAAAGATACGAATTTAAATCCCTCAGAATGCATTTCAGTTTCTTCACAACTTTACAACTTCGTCAACAAGCAAAATGAAAAAAAATATATAATTATTTTTTATTTCTGTTTCTTTACTATTAATAAATTATTCATTGAAATAAAACATAACAATATGAAATAAAATTAAATTTTAAAAATTATATTTAAAACAAAAATACAGTTTCAGGTGAGCATTGTCTGAAGATAGTGGTTTTAATCAGGTGGGATTAAAACCACCCAAAGCCGGCCAGATTAGTTGGCCAAACCGTGGTGAGATGACAAACTCAAAAAAATATAAAAATAAAAATTTGTGTGTAAAATGGAGTTGAACAATGAAACAAAGATGACCGAGGTGGAGAATAAGTTTTATACAAAATTAATTTTCTCAAAATCGTTAATAAATGAAAAGAGAAGTTCTTTCTTAATGAGTTTCTTCCTGCGACTGAGGTAATAAAATGAAATGAATTAGAAAAAATGAAAGATATTGGTTAGAAATAACTCGTCCTCTTTAGGAATACTCAAACAACATAAAAGTCAATTGCTTACTTCACTCAATTCAACAAAGCGTAAAAAAAAAAAGGTAAAAAGTCTGTTTCTGTGGAAAATTAATTATCGGGTGCGCATGCGTTTAACGTCCTGTGGATGGAATCGATGTCGATGTTTACAGCATGCTGACTGGTGTCAACTAATTGGTTTTGGCGCAAAATGCCCTTTTTATAGATTTCAAGCCAGCTCCATGAACGCTGTCTGAAAAAATATTTTTTAAATTTGTTTTCTTCGTAATCCGATTGAATAAAAAAAAAAAAAAAACAACATCTTTTTGTTGTTGGCTATCTTGCTCTTGCTTGTTGCTGGATCTCAACATTTTGAACCGAGAGAGACTTAGCTGTTATACAAAGCTAAGACTCTGTAACATCATCTGTGTATAGATACTCCCTCAGGCATTTGTCTATTAAAATCGTCCTGTGGCGATGGAAGTCATTTTTGGGCTCATGGACTTTTAAATGTCTGAAGGAGTGGCACTCGTCTGACAAAACGTTGCAATCATCATACATCATGTATGTATGTATGTATGCCTGTACTACCTGCCTCATGGTCGGGTCACTAGCGACTAAACTGCTTCCCCCACCAGACTTATTTGGTGAGGAGGGCGGCTAGTCTCCCTGAAGGATTAAAAACAAGACCTTCCAAAGGGCGAATGAACTCTTTTTTCTGGGTCAACGGCCAACTAGCACCGTGTATATTTGTGTGTGTGTATATAGCTGTCGTACAAAGCTAAGACTCTTAAACATCATATTTGTATAGATACTCCCTCAAGCATTTGGGCTCATGGATTTTAAATGTCTGAGGGAGTGGAACTCGTCTGACAAGACGTTGCAATCATCATGTATGTATGCAGTGCATGGGTGTGGGCGCCAAATTGGTCTGGAGTGTGAGGTGTGTGGAAGATTATATCTGAGCAGAGCTGGCTGATAAACCACCAGACTACATAGCTAAAGTGACTATCAAGAACGTGCTGCTAGTGGCACACATGTCTGCACAATGTGTGACAAAGAATGCCAGAGTTTGGCAGGGCTTAAAAACTACCTTCGTGCGGCCCATCATTGATTTGTTTTCGTGTTTCTGTATATCTTTCTTTTTTTTTGTACTATATCAAGTAATTTATTGCCATCATTTTGCCTAAAACTTTTGATAGAGGCAACAGATTTTCACGAGATCAGTATCGTTTTGAAGCACGGCCTTTCGGACGACAAATATCGAAAAATTGGCTAAAAACATTAATTCCTTCACCCTCAGGGGGGCACTTTTCTACGAAGGGTCGCTTTTTTTCGCCGATATTTTCAAAAGTCATCCCTTTTTTTCAATTAACTAGCGTTAATTTAAGCATTTGTCACTTTCATTTTGGCGATGGACGCAACACCAAAGACGTCACTTTTTTTTTCATGTTATTTTCTCCTTTCGCGGTACAGGTTCGAGCCCACCTACTACCTTTTTTTTTTTTTTGCTCAACACACACCTCCAAACACTTGGGTATGTTATATAGTGCCAGGACCCCTAGGTTGGGAACGGTCATAATTAGTAAGTTCCCCGCTGCAACAAAACCAAGTAGCCGTCTTTTATTGATCGTCTATGTTGTTTACTTTCCGGTTGTTATGGTAACGGCCAAGACGGTAGAGTTCTTTCCCCCTTGACAGTGCATTTTTCTCTCTCGGGGTTCTTCAGCTGTCATTCGCTTGTCATAATAACGTTTCTGACTGAAAGAAAATTAACATTCACACAAATCAAGACGTAAGACACGCTGGCTTTTTATATAAAAATATATTTTGTTTTGAAATTATTTTTCTCGTTCTTGTACATCGATATTTTTAAAAGTTCAAAATTTAAGTGGGGCTTACTGTCATTTCAGTGATGGAGAGGGGGGGTAGAAACGTTATGCTCTCGACAACGCACATCTCCTATCGGCGTCTCTCTCTTCTCTACCTCGTCTCCTTCTGTTTCTCCTCTCTTCTCCTCTCTCTCTTCTACTGGACTCCAAAAATCACCTCTTATATTAGCATGTGTTTTTCACTTGTTTTTTTTTTTCCACTCCATGCTACCTGTCAATCACACTGCTATCGATAATGGAGCACGTGTCTGCTGGTCACGTTTTGACAATCTTTCGCCACATCTTGACCTAGAGACATCGTGACCGATTTCTCTTCAGCTGACCGACTATTGACTTTATTTATACACGTGAATCCATTTCTCATGCTAACTTCATATACATTCCAATCTTACAAGGCATGTCACGTTCCCTTGTTTTGTAAACAAAAAAAATCGTCGTCCGATTTCTCTGTTTACGACGTAATTATTTTTTTGTTTCGACTGGTGGACAATCGATTATTCGATGCCCATCTTTCCAATCTTTTATTATCTTTTTTTTAAGAAGTTTTTTTTTTCAGTTATGTATCGGATGGTCCCAACCATCCATTACATAACAGGCAATGCCAGGCACTCAGGCTAGTCTATATATATAAAAGCGAAAATTTGTGTATGTATGTATGTTTCGCTTTTTTGTCTGTAAAAGGCTTTTTTCCGAGAAGCGGTCGGTCGGCTCACAACTTTGTAAAACTTTTTATATCACATATAAATCATAATATCTATGAGTTAAACACAGAGGTCGCCTTTCTATTTAATTTGCTCGAATTTGAAAAGATAAATATTCAACATTTTTCGCTCGCCGCATGTAGATTAGGCTTTTTTCCTATAATAAAAGCGATACTAATTCTGGCGAAATGTCCAAAAGCAATCAGCTTTGATCAATGTGGAAATATTTTCTTTATATCAGACAATTGCTATTAAATTTGGACAATCCCTTTTTTATGGGGAGCTGGTCTCCCCCCTCCCCCCAACAGCTTGAGAAAATAAAAATAAAAAAGCGTTCCCACAGTAAATAAAATACTAACCCGCAGTCAAAGTTGACCTCATTAAGTCATTAAAACGTACACCTGCCAATTCTAAGTAATTAAATAAATTCAAACGCACTTCTGTTAGTATTTCGCGGTGGCCCAGTGGTTAACATCGTATGTTTTTCCCCACTTTAATATCCAACTTTGCCTCAAGGGTTCAGGTTCGATCTTCATACTTACCTACCCAAACTTTTTTTTTATTTTACCCTCCCCCCGGAGTTTTGATTTACCCAAAACCACACACACCTCCAAACATCCAGGCAACGCCAAGTACCCCTCGCTAGTCTATATATATATTTAAAAGCGAAAATGTGTATGTGTATGTATGTATGTATGTATGTATGTATGTATGTATGTGTGTTTGCTTCTTTTGTGTATGTCTACAAAAGGCTTTTTTGGCCGTGATTCTCGGTTGGCTTGCTCCTTCTTAAAACTTTTTATATGCTGTCTAAATAATAATATCTACACAGCTATCTTTAATTTACCCAACTTTTGCAAGCTATTTTCGAGATACTTTTTGATCGCCGCGTAGCGGGGAAAACAGAAACTGGCTTCCAGCGCAAAACTAGGTCAAACATCACGCGGACTTAACGTTCTCGAACCTGTTAATTTCGCTTTATAAACGTCAACTTAACACACTTATCAATTCATCTATTCGCGTAGTTGAGATGGTTAGCTTGCAGGTTTTTTTTCATTTCCTTTCCATCTCCACGTCAAAGGTTCGGGGTTCAAGCCTACCTTTCTACTAAAACTTTTTTTTTTCTTTTACACCTCCAAACACCCGGCCAACTTTTTTTTTTTTAACAGGGTTGCTTTGATCTCCCCCCCCCAACTCACACACACACACACACACCTCCAAACACCCGGGAAACGCCGGGTACCCCCCCGCTAGTCGGTTCAATTCCGTGAGAAGTTTCTGTATACTTTTCAAATCATAATATCTCGAATTCGCAAACGGACATCATGTCTATTTTTTTAGGCCTCATCTTGTACTTGCAATAACCCTTATCCCTGAGTGGCTTCCAGGCCTTGATAAGTGGTGACCACCGTGTAAAAAAAAGAAAAAAAAAATCTCCAGTGTTTGTTTGTTTTTTTTGTACAAATAAATCGAAACTATTCGAACGCAACCGCCTGGCCTTCTTAAGACATCAGATTTTCTTTCACTTTTTTTTCCGTCTTCAAGTCACGGGTTTGAGCCTGCCTATCTACTGCCACTTTTGTTTATTTTTTTGCTCAACACACGCGCTTTTTTCGCCAATATTTTTAAAAATCATCTCTTTTTTTTTCAATTGACTAGCCTTACTTTAAACCATCATGATTTTTGGTTTGGCAATGGACGACACAGCAAAGACGTCACGTTTTTCTTTTTTTCATGTTCTTTTCCTCCTTCACCTGCCTGCCTGCTACCACTTTTTTTTTTTTTTTGCTCAACATACACCTCCAAACACCCGGGCAATGTCGGGTACCCAGGCTAGTCTATAAATATAAAAGCGAAAATGTATGTATGTGTGTTTGCTTTTTCTGTGTGTCTACAAAAGGCTTTTTCAGAGAAGCGGTCGGTCGGTTCACAACTTTTTAAAACTTTTTATATCACATACAAATCGTAATATCTCACAGTTAACAACGAAGCTCGCCTGTCTATTTAATTTGGTCGATTTCGGGAAGATAAATATTCAATATTTGTCGCTCGCCGCATGTGGGTTAGTCTTTTTCCTATAACATCTTGGGGGGGGGCGAGGAAAAAGGCGTTCAGCAGTAAATGAAATCCCACAGACAAACTGACCTCATTAACTCATTAAAACGAGCACCTGCTAAATCCAACTAATTAAATAAATTCAAATGTCTTTCCGTAAGCATGTCACGGTGGGGCAATGGTTAATGTTGCACTTTTTTTTTCACAACTTTGCCTCAAGGGTTTGGGTTCGATCCTCATACTTACTTCTTTTTTTAACCCCCCACCCCCTCAAACACCCAACAGAGTACAAAACACCCAAACCGAGTACAAAATAGACTTTGTGACTTAGTGGGGGATGCCCTTTTATCTACGCTGCAACCTCTCTCCCACAAAAGAGACGTTGCGAGCCTATCCTTGTTTTATCGTTATTTCCATGGCAGGTGCTCGTCTGAACTCCAATCTCTGGTCCCCCCTCGCCAATCTTTCACGAAAAACACCCGTCTAGCTGAATCCACTGTGAAAAATTTCCCCCACTCTATATCTGTGCCTAAATCAAAACGCGGAATCCATGAACAAAGCTTCTTTCTTAGAACTGCACGCCTGTGGAACTCTGTTCCGTCTGCCTGCTTCCCACCGGACTACAACTTGGATGTCTTCAATCCAACATTAACAAATTCCTAATGAACCGCCCCTTAAGTAAACACTTCATCAAATCTCCACACTAACTTAATGTACTTGCAATAACCCTTATCCCTGAGTGGCTTCCGGGCCTTGATAAGTGGTGATCACTGTGTAAAAAAAAAAAAGAAAAAGTGCACTTTAATGCAGCAGGACAATGGCAAGACCCAGACGACCAGGAAGACCAAGGACAAGTTTGAAGAGCTCCATCAGATTACAGCCTTTTCTGCTCAATGCAACACTTTCTGAAGAGCTGTTGATCCAACTTGTTTGATGAAGTTGAAGAAGCGTGTCAAGAATTCTTTGATCCTGTGCCGATTGAATGGTACTTTGCAGATCGATGGCAGAAAGTCTTGGAAAATGATGGTCTTTATTCTAAGGATTTATTTATTTTTATTTTTTATTTTTTTGCAAGTGTTTCTGAACTTTTGGGACATATATAATATATATAATATAATATGCAATTATATATATATATATATATATATATATATATATATATATATATATATATACATATATATAATTATATATTATATTATATCTATCTATATATATATATAAAAGTGAACGTGTCTGTGTGTGTGTGTGTGTGTGTGTGTGTGTGTGTGTGTGTGTGTGTGTGTGTGTGTGTGTGTGTGTGTACATTTCCCTATGCAATAACTCTGTCAATTTTTAGTCTACAGACTCGAAATTTGATATACAGGGTACTGAGATTTGGAAAAATCGATGTGATCGGTTTTTGGCCAGAAATTTGGCTGTTAAGGAGTCAAAGTTCAACGATTTGACCTTTGAGAACTCTACCAAACTCCTCCGACAATTTTGGGCCTACATACTTGAAATTTTAGATATAGGTTCCTTGGACATGGATCTAACTTAATAACTTGATTTGAGCCCAAAACAATAAATTGTAAGGGGTCATAATAGGGGTCAAAATTAAAGAAATTGATCGCTTCTTTTTTTTTTTTGCTCAATACCCACCTCCAAACACCCGGGCAACGCCGGGCTGAAATGCTAGTATATTATAGTATTAGGAGTATCCATGATGCAGCACAAATAAATGTTATTATTTTGTGTTTTGAATCTGTTTTTAGTATTATAAAAAATATACAACTTCATGAAATATTTGTTGATTTCTTTATTTTTTCTTTTTTTACAAAAATATATATATATATAATTGCATATCATATCATATATTATATTTTAAATTAAATTAAATTAAGTAGAGGTTGATGAAAAATAATTTTCTTGCATTTACTAATAGTTATTTCATGTATATTTTGTTTGTTTTCGATTTTTCACATGTTAACTATACTGCATGATTGACCCTGTCTTCTTCCGAACGCCAAAACTTGTGAGGGATTTTTACTTACCTAAAATAAAAAAGAAAATATAAAATTATTGCATATATAGATATGTATAAGGTTGTCTCAAAAGTTCGTAAGCACTTGCGAAAATTTGATTTTTTTATGCAATTTTTAATTGTTTCTTTTTTGTATTTATATTATTATAGTTATCTTCATCTTTGTATGACAACTGATAAAATTTTTCTGCGAGTTTTGATTCGTTGTTGCTAGAAGCGCGGTCTTTCAACCAGGAAAGCCGCAGAAGGGATTTGTGTCGCCAAAGGTGAAGGAACAATTACATATCCAGCGATCTCAAAGGGGTACAAGCGCATGCAACTGGGGCGGGTCTGCAAAATAATAAAAGATGATAAAAAAAATGATAAAACTCAGCTGCAAGTTTTGATTCGTTACTACTGGAAACGAGGTCTTTCATGCAAGAGATTTGTGCTGCCGAAGGTGTAAAGAAACTTTGAAGAAATCGTGCATTTTGAGTTGGTTTCAATCTTGATTTTATTCACAAAAAGCTGCACAAAAACCCGTATAAACTCACTGAAGTACAAGCCAACAGATGAGTTGAAATTTACAGAGGAATGGGTTTATCTTGTTATCAAGTGGTTGGTTGTTTTGTTTTACGGCATATCAACCCTTTTCAGGTTACTTAATGCCGAATCTGGTGATTTTGAAGAACGATTTTTTAATATAGTATATTTGTTTTTTAAGTCGTATTCTATTTAACCCATAGTTGGGACCCTAACAGGTGCTACCACTCCAGGTCAGAGTGGACCTGGGAGCAATGGCAATTAAAGGGTGGCTCCACACTCCCTAAAGCCTGCAAGCTAGAGCCTCACCACTGGATATAGTTTAAAGTCATATCCAGGACCCCCATTGAGAGACTTTTACCCTCTGCAGGAGGGCAGTCGGTGTATTCTAATGCCCCACCGACAGGGCCAGGATTTTTATAGGTCTTTAGTCGGTTGAAATAGTTTTTAAGGAGTCAAAAATGAGTCAAAATTGAAAAAATTGTCACACATTTTGTAGATTTATCCGAGTTTATTTTTGATTTTTAATTTTTTTATGCGTGTCACGTTGGTACAGTGTAACGTCAATATCTTTGAATTTTCGATTCTAACTAGTTAGTTATTTTGTACATTTATCTTAGTTTATTTTTAGTTCATATATGCGTGTAACGTTCATATGCGTGTAACGTTCATATGCATGTAACGTTCATATGCGTGTAACGTTCATATGCGTGTAACGTTGATACAGTGGTAACGTCACCAGCTTTGAATGCTACAGTTTTAAAGGGTGGCTCCACACTCCCCAAAGCCCGCAAGCTGGGGCCTCACCACTGGATATAGTTTATGGTCATATCCAGGACCCCCATTGAGGGACTTTTACCCTCTGCAGGGGGGCAGTCGGTGTATTCTAATGCCCTACCGACAGGGCCGAATCAGAAGGAGAATCAAGCAAAGATAACTGAGACAAATGGATGAATTAAATACAAAATTTATTTTTTTTTAAAAATTGTAAATGAATGAAAATAGAAGATAAGAAAGTTTCTTCTAAATTGAAAGTTTCCTCCTGCGACTGAAGTGATTGAATGAAAAGATGTAGAAAAGTGAAAGTTCTTGGTTAGAAATAACCATTCTTTTTACGAAGGATTAAACAATATAAGGTCCACTGCTTACTTAGCGGAGAGATAGAAAAAGGTAATAATAAAAGGTCCATTAGGGTTACAAGTCCGTATCCACGTGGAGGAATTAATTGACGGGCGCATGAAGGTCCAAACGCGGACGGGTCGATGTTGATGTTTATGCCATGGTGTTCAACGGTCGACTACTGCTTTGGGTGACAAATGCCCTTTTTATACCTGTCCGACCGGCTCCAGAGCGGCTTTCAGAAAAAAACATTTTTTTAATTTCCTTTCCTTGTAATCCGATTGGATGAAAAGAAAAACATTCTTATGACGTAAGATGCTTTAAGTGACGTCCGCACGAACAACTGAAACTTGGTTTAAGAACCACCGAATTTGCGTGGGTGGGCAAAGGAAAATGTACGCACCGCACAGCTGAAACGATGTTTATACATCCACGCACGTGCAACTGGGTTGAGACAGCACGCCATTATTTTGTTTTGAGTAGATTCGCCGCGCGTGCGTCGGGGCTACGATAACACAATTCAAGTTGTTTTTTTTTTGGGGTTTTTTTTCAATTTTTAGCATAAAAAAAATTGTCTATGTCTTAAACACGTAAAAGTTAATATATTTTTTTTTTTTTTTTTTTTGCAACTCTTTATGTCAAATAAATGGAAAAAGTCTAAAAAAAGGGCAATAAAAAGCATTGGGGGGGGGGAAACAAGGATTATTTGTACATTTTTTTTTTTTCGCCAGAAACAAGGATTTCTTTTTATTTATTAGTGAAAGGAGGGTTTCGGCGTTCCTATTTGGTACAGTGACCAAGAAACCCTCCTTTTCGGCGGGGTCGTATCCAGACCACCGGTGTCAGAAGTCTGCCGACGTTGTGTTTTCTGCGGTTAAAAACGGACTCGTCGATTTCTACCGTATGGCCTGGGCCTCAAATCTGCCGGGGATTCCTGAGAAAATAGTCCCTGCATATATCACGCAGGAAAATTTTCCAATCCACAATTGTGTGGCGAGAACGTAACCCACATTCGCGATGGAGATTTTTTGTAGATGCCATCTCGAACGCCCATAAGTATATTATTTTTATTATACATGCGATGGTGGTTAGTCGGGATTTTGAGAAGAAGGTCCCAATCCTAATGGAGGTCCATCGACGACATGTTACACTTCTACACCTCCAACCGTAAACGTCGGAAAGGCTTGTTCTCTTTGCAAGTACACAATCCTGGCCAAAATGTAAACACCTTTTCTCTTCTGCCAACAATTTCCGTTGCTGGCAAAAGTTTAGTGCAGCCTCTGGGGTCTGGAGCTGGTCCGCAAGGTTTGTAATATTATTTCGTCAGTTATCTTTTTAAAACAAAATTTTTTTAACTCTTCAAATAAGCGTTTCTTGAGTTGTGACACTCTTCCAATTGATAGCGAAATTCTTGTCTGCTTAATCGGCAACGCTCGGTTTTATCCGGCTGTTGACGTCATGCGTCGGACAAAGCCGAACAAATGCTGAGTTACGTCTGGTTCGTTAAATGCACAAGTACCGAAATTTTCTTAATATTTTAAAAAATATACGACTTCATGAATTTATGACTTGATTTTTTTTTTTTTTTAATCTGACATTGTTTGCAGCACTTACATTTACTTGGGTATTATTTTACTTTAAGGCCCGTCTCACGTTCGTATAGAAGAAAATGTTTTTTTTGTAGATTTCAGTGTGCTGAAAAAGAATATGAAAACCGTTTCCGTCGGAAATTTACCGTTTGCATGGTATGAACCCCGGAAGGTTGGAAGTACGCGCGAGCGCGCGCAAACATAAGCGAGCGTTTTCAATGGCGGAATCGCGCGCGCACTCGCGTACCTGACGGCGTTTTCAGAGCAATAATAATGCTTGGCGGAAAATTTCAAAGTAGATGAAAAACAAGAAAAATAAAACAACTTTGCGGGGAGGGGGGGATGTCGGAAAGACCCTTTTTTTGTGGCGGACAATTTTTTTTTTTTTTGAGAGGGGGGGTTAAGTTGAAATAGCATTAATAATCTCGGAATGACTTTTTTTCTTTTTTTTTTTCAGTGGCGGAGTGGCGGACAAATTACTTTTTTTGGGGGGGGGGATAAGTCGGAATCAGAATGATAAAAAATGTCAAAATTATACACTTACATTATCTCCGTTGTTGGCAAATGTTCCTTGGCGCGTGTAACCGGTGGCTGGGTGGGTGCTATAAAAAAATATAACTTCCGGCGCAAATTAAACCCCACACCCCCACCCACCCCAATATATACGCGGAAGAATATCAATTAAAGAATTTTCGAATTTTTCGAAATTATTGATTCTTTCTACAAATAATGGTAAATATCCAGATAGGTTACTACAGAACACCGACCACTCTAATTTGTTTTTTTATAGGTAATTGAGGTCGCTGACAGCGAATCTGATAGTCAAACTTGGGGCAAATTTACCGTTTGCATGGTATTTACCCCTGAACCCACGAACTACTTTTCACCATTTTGCAGCTTCCGTTTATGCTACGCGCATGCACGCTGTAGCATAAACGACGGCTTCACCAAGCAAACTACGTTCGGGGGGGGGGGATTTTGGGTAGAAAATTTAAAATTAGCTGAAAAAGAAATAAAACAAGAAAAGGAAAGCACTCCAAGTTGGGGGAGGGGGTAATTTATCTTTTTTTTTGTGTTTTTTTTTTTTTACCTGAAACATAGAATTTTCAAAAAGTAACGCACCGACATTTACCAATTAGAACACCATTTAACATTTTCCGAAGATTTTACTGTGTACATTGGGGGCGCGGATGTGATGTTGGGCCATTATGTGGACCTCAAATATAAACAAGTGTCTACGATAACGCAAAACCATATAACGAAATAACGCAAAATATATGAAAATCAAAACATTTATTGTATAAAAAATATATCAAAATATAATTTTAATGTATTCATATAATTTCTTTTCAGTGAGTGATTCAATTAATAAATATGATAAAAACATTTATAATTTTTTTTTTTTGTACAGAGATTGTATGAAAATGTATCAAATATAATTTTGAATGAGCGATTATTCATAAATATAAAAACATTTATAATTTTTTTTTTGTACAGAAAGATTGTATGAAAATGTATCAAAATATAATTTTAGATGAGTGATTCAAAAACATTTATAATTTTTTTGTACAGAAAGATTGTATGAAAATGTATCAAAATATAATTTTAAATGAGTGATTCATAAATATAAAAACATTTATAATTTTTTTTTTGTACAGAAAGATTGTATGAAAATGTATCAAAATATAATTTTAGTTTGTCAACTGAAAACTAAAATACATGTCGGAAAGACTTTTTTTTTTTTTGCAGTGGCGGACAAAACACTTTTTTAGGGGTGGGGCGTTAACCTAAAAGAAAATGGCAAAATCATCCATTAATTTTCTTCATCGGTTGATTCATCCATGATTGGGAGGGGAGGCTCCACTCGCTGACGTGGACGTTGGGGGGGATAGAGGCGTGCAGCATGAAGAAAAAAATGATGGAGAATTCCATCTTCGCCATATTCCTTCACAAATAAATATCTGGCCAAGTATTGGTATAAATATTTGCTTCGAATACCAGGGCGCTTAACCCATTCTTTAATGTCTCTCCATAGGCGCTCTATGTTCTGTGTGTGAACATCGCAGTTGGCTGGGTCGACGAAATTTTCTGAATGGTTCACCATATAGTGAGTGTAACCGTGGTCTTTGAGCGAATGGTAGGCACCCCACCGGTCACTCATTATAGTCGACCCAGCACGTATATATTTTAATATAATTGGGAGGAGAGTCCCTCGATCCCTCGTTTCACCGACAGGTCCTACCAGTGGAATAACAAATTTTTTTTTGCTATGTCTCTCTATCCCACCAAACAGCCAAATTTGTGATAAAGGACGGCCTTTATTGTACTTGGCATGTACCACTAAAGTCTCGTCTATTTCGACAATGACATTAGCGCCACCGATGGCTTCTTGTTCTGAAAACCAAAAATCTGTAACTTCACTGCAGAACGACCGCCAGTCAACAGACGTTTTGGTTGATATTTTTAAACATTTAACCATTGTAGCATGGTCCCAATGCTTGCTAAGCCAATGGTTAACAAATAGAATTATTTTCCAGGGTGCAATTCGGCAGTCTTGAAGGAATGTTCCTTTATAGTCACTCGTGGTGAAGTTACAATATCTTCTTTTTTTCGATTTTGGAAGAAGATAACTCCCTCGGCATCTCCACTGACCCTTGTCCTCTCTAAAGGTGCACTCTTTGCTGCATGTATCGCATCTAATGTTGCATGCGAGAACGCCATGGCTTCTCAGAAATTTTAATGACTTTTTATCATTATTATAAAAAAAATGTATGGTTTGAAAATAATCTAACGTGCAATCGGGATAAGGGTTAGCCTCGAACCTTCAGTGCGCATGGGTGAGAGGGGGCTAATTGTAGCAACAGAAAACTAATTCATTGAAAAAAAAATTACTCTTCTAATTACCTGATTAATTATTTATAGAAAGAATCAATAATTTCGAAAAATTCGAAAATTCTTTAATATTCTTTAATCTTTAATATTCTTCCGCGTATATATTGGGGTGGGTGGGGGTGTGGGGTTTAATTTGCGCCGGAAGTTATATTTGTTTATAGCACCTACCCAGCCACCGGTTACACGCGCCAAGGAACATTTGCCAACAACGGAGATAATGTAAGTTTATCATTTTGACATTTTGGGTTTGTATTACTGTACACATAGATTCGAAAAAGTTGTCGAAAAACAAATATATAACAAATATATGTTATCAAAGGCAAGATAAGTTACTTTTCTACCTAACTGGATATATTTTTCGTGTTTTTATTCAATGTAACAGGTTTATTCAGCTCGAAAAGCATACAGTGTTTACCGATGTATTGGATTTAGTTTATTATTTATAACACCTTTTCCCAAACTTAACATGTTAAAGAGAGTGTCGGGCGCCATTTTGAATTTTCCAATACATCGGTAAACACTGCATGTTTTTCGAGCTGAATAAGTATGTTACATTACAATATAATAATAATACAAACCCATGTTAAACTATTCCGACTTATCCCCCTCCAAAAAAAAGTAATTTGTCCGCCACTCCGCCACTGAAAAAAAAAAAGAAAAAAAGTCATTCCGAGATTATTAATGCTATTTCAACTTAACCCCCCCTCTCAAAAAAAAAAAAAATTGTCCGCCACAAAAAAAGGGTCTTTCCGACATCCCCCCCTCCCCCGCAAAGTTGTTTTATTTTTCTTGTTTTTCATCTACTTTGAAATTTTCCGCCAAGCATTATTATTGCTCTGAAAACGCCGTCAGGTACGCGAGTGCGCGCGCGATTCCGCCATTGAAAACGCTCGCTTATGTTTGCGCGCGCTCGCGCGTACTTCCAACCTTCCGGGGTTCATACCATGCAAACGGTAAATTTCCGACGGAAACGGTTTTCATATTCTTTTTCAGCACACTGAAATCTACAAAAAAAACATTTTCTTCTATACGAACGTGAGACGGGCCTTAAAGTAAAATTTTACCTTTACTTGTTACCGAAAATGTTACAAGATTTGAACTTCAAAAAAAAAGAAAAAAAATTAAACTGACTTCAGAAATCAGGTAAACAACATGATTTATTTCAGCTGTGGTCAGATTGATTGTCGAAGCCTGATTCAGAAATTACGACTCAACAATAAACACGTAAGGATCGCATCAATTTTATTTTGTCTTTTTTTTTTTTTTTTCATCTTTAGATGTCTCTATGCATCCTTGAAATTATATTTTTGTTTATTGTGCCGCACTTTTAAATAGAACATTTCGTAGTCGGTCATGCTCAGACATTTTCATTGGTCTGTCACACTTAAGTTTGAAATAAAATTTTCATCTGCCATGCTTTAATTTTATGTGGTCTGTCAGGTTTAGACCTTAAATAAAATTTTCCGTGGTCTATCATGCTTAGATATGGAAAAAACATTTTCATTGGTCCGTCACAAGTTTGAAATAACATTTTCGTCTGTTTTTTTTTTTTTACTCTTGCTCTTTGTAGTTACTTTTTTACTCTTGTTCTTTTGTTATTACTTTTTAATTATTGTTTTTTGTTGTTACCTTTTTATTATTGTTTTGTGTTGTTACTTTTTTATTATTGTTTTTTTGTTACTTTTTTACTATTGTTCTTTTGTTGTTACTTTTTTATTGTTGTTTTTTGTTGTTACTTTTTATTATTGTTTTGTGTTGTTACTTTTTTATTATTGTTTTGTGTTGTTACTTTTTTATTATTGTTTTTTATTGTTACTTTTTTTACTCTTGTTCTTTTGTTATTACTTTTTATTGTTGTTTTTTGTTGTTACTTTTTATTATTGTTTTGTATTGTTACTTTTTTATTATTGTTTTTTTGTTGTTACTTTTTTACTCTTGTTCTTTTGTTATTACTTTTTTATTATTGTTTTTGTTGTTACCTTTTTATTATTGTTTTTGTTGTTACTTTTTTACTATTGTTCTTTTGTTGTTACTTTTTTATTGTTGTTTTTGTTGTTACTTTTTATTATTCTTTTGTGTTGTTACTTTTTTATTATTGTTTTTTATTGTTACTTTTTTACTCTTGTTCTTTTTTTATTACTTTTTTATTATTGTTTTGTGTTGTTACTTTTTATTATTGTTTTTGTTGTTACTTTTTTACTATTGTTCTTTTGTTGTTTCTTTTTTATTGTTGTTTTTTGTTGTTACTTTTTATTATTGTTTTGTGTTGTTACTTTTTTTATTATTGTTTTTATTGTTACTTTTTTACTCTTGTTCTTTTGTTATTACTTTTTTAATGTTGTTTTTTGTTTTTACTTTTTTATTATTGTTTTTTATTGTTACTTTTTTACTCTTGTTCTTTTGTTGTTACTTTTTACTCTTGTTCTTTTGTTGTTAATTTTTTATTGTTGTTTTGTTGTTACTTTTTTATTATTGTTTTTTGTTGTTACTTTTTTATTATTGTTTTTTGTTGTTACTTTTTTACTCTTGTTCTTTTGTTGTTACTTTTTTATTATTGTTTTTTGCTGTTACTTTTTTATCATTGTTTTTTGTTGTTACTTTTTTACTCTTGTCCTTTTGTTGTTACTTTTTACTCTTGTTCTTTTGTTGTTACTTTTTACTCTTGTTCTTTTGTTGTTAATTTTTTATTGTTGTTTTTTGTTGTTACTTTTTAATTATTGTTTTGTGTTGTTACTTTTTATTATTGTTTTTTGTTGTTACATTTTTACTCTTGTTCTTTTGTTGTTACTTTTTACTCTTGTTCTTTTGTTGTTAATTTTTTATTGTTGTTTTTGTTGTTACTTTTTATTATTGTTTTTTTGTTGTTACTTTTTTACTCTTGTTCTTTTGTTGTTACTTTTTACTCTTGTTCTTTTGTTGTTACTTTTTTAATGTTGTTTTTTGTTGTTACTTTTTACTCTTGTTCTTTTGTTGTTAATTTTTTATTGTTGTTTTTTGTTGTTATTTTTTTATTATTGTTTTTTATTGTTACTTTTTTACTCTTGTTCTTTTGTTGTTACTTTTCACTCTTGTTCTTTTGTTGTTACTTTTTACTCTTGTTCTTTTGCTGTTACTTTTTTATTGTTGTTTTTTGTTGTTACTTTTTTATTCTTTTGTTGTTACTTTTTATTAATATTGTTTTTTTGTTGTTACATTTTTGCTCTTCTTCTTTTGTTGTTACTTTTTTATTACTGTTCTTTTGTTGTTACTTCTTTATTATTGCTCTTTTGTGTTAGTTTTTACACTTGTTTTTGTTGTTACTTTTTACTATTTTATTTGTTACTTTTACTCTTGTTCTTTTGTTGTTATTTTTTGTTACTTTTTTACTCTTGTTATTTTTCGTTACTTTTTTACACTTGTTATTTTTTGTTACTTTTTACTCTTGTCCTTTTGTCGTTACTTCTTATTATTGTTCTTTTGTTGTTACTTTTTTATTATTGTGTTTTGTTGTTACCTTTTTCTGTTTTTTCTTGTTACTTTATTACTCTTGTTTATTTTTGTTACCTTTTTTACCCGTGTTCTTTTCTTGTTACTTTTTACTCCTACTCTTTTGTTGTTACTTTTTTTACTCTTGTTTATTTTTGTTACTTTTTACTCTTGATTTTTAGTTGTTATTTTATTACTCTTGTTATTTTGTTGTTATTCTTTAATTTGTTCTTTTGTTGTTACTTTTGTTCATTCTTTGTTATTTTACTTTTTTGTGCTGTTACTTGTTTAATTTTTTTGTTACTTTTTTACTCTTGTTCTTTAGATGTCATTTTTTTACTCCTGTTCTTTTTTTGTTCTATTTTATTCTTATTTATTTACTTTTGTTTCTTATTGTTATTTTTATCACCTTTTTTAATCTTGTTCCTTTTTTGTTACTTTTTTCTTGTTCTTTTTTCGTTACTTTTTTTTTTTTTACTTTTGTTCGTTTTTATTAGTTTTAATCCTGTTCATTATTGTTGCTTTTTGTAATCTTATTATTTTGAGGTTACTTTTATTCTCTTGTTTTTGTTGTTGCTTTTTACTCCTGTCTTTTTGTCCTTAGTTTTGTACTCTTTTTCTTTTATGGTTTCTTTTTTACACTTATTATTTTGTTGTTACTTTCTACTCTGGTTCATTTGTTACTTTTTACTCTTGATTTTTTTGTTGTTAGTTTTTCTACTATTGTTTATTTATTGTTACTTTTTACTCTTGTCTTTTTGTCCTTAGTTTTGCACTCTTCTTTTATGGATTCTTTTTTTACACTTATTATTTTGTTGTTACTTTCTACTCTGGTTCATTTGTTACTTTTTTACTCTTGATTTTTTTTGTTAGTTTTTCTACTATTGTTTATTTATTGTTACTTTTTGCTCTTGTCTTTTGTTGTTGCTTTTTACTCTCGTCATTTTTTGTTACTTTTTATTCTTGACCTTTAGTTGTTACTTTTTTACTCTTATACAATTTCTTTTTCAAATTATCCTTTTTTTCTCTTTCTTTTTCAAATTATCCTTTTTTTTCACTCTCTTTATTTTTAATTAATATGGTTGCAGCGTTCCGTTAACCCTACACAAGGATACAAAAAAAAACGTAACACCTTGTTCTTTTTCTCTTGTTGTTGTTACTTTTCTACGTGTTCTGCGTTATAGGAGGAAATATGGGGAGTTGATGGCCATTGGTATTTTGCTGTTACTTTTTTACTTTGTTCTTTTGTAGTTACTTTTTTACTCTTATTTTTTCGTTGTTACTTTGGACTTTTATTCTTTTGCTATTTTTTACTATTGATCTTTGCTTTTACTTTTTTAATCGTGTCCTTTTATTGTTACTTTTTTACTCTTGTCCTTTTGTTGTAATTTTTACCTTTGTTCTTTTTTGTTACTTTTTACTCTTGTTTTTATTTTGTTGTTACATTTTTACTCTTTTTCTTTATGTGATACTTTTTACTCATGTTCTTTTGATGTTACTTTTTTATTCTTGTTATTTTTTGTTACCTTCGAACTATTGTTCTTTTGTGATTACTTTTTTCTTTTATTCTTTTGTTGTTGCTTTTTTCCTATTGTTCATTTGTTTTTACTTTTTACCATTGTTCTTTTGATGTTACTTTTTTTTACTTTAGATCTATTCTTTTGTTTTTACTCATGTCCTTTAGTTGCTACTTTTTTCTCTTAATTCTTGTTGTTATTATTTTTTTACTCTTTTTCGTTTGTTGTTACTTTTTTACTCTTGTTATTTTGTTGTTTTTTGTTAGTCTTAATCTTTTTTGTTACTTTTATGTTTAACGTTCATCTTTGTCGCCAACTGTTATGTTTGCAGGTTGAACCAAATAACATATAAGGCAATACAAATGAAGACTTAACAAACAAAGGTAGATCAATAAGAAGTGTATTAGGAAAAGTATATTTACAGTATATTTACATAATGGTTGTCAAGTAAGAGAGTCTTGGCTGGAGAACATATCTGCTCTCGGCTCGGCCTTTGGTGGCTTCGGTTAACACACACTCAGACTAACCAAGTTTTGCTATTTATGTGTAATATTATCCACATATGTAAATGAGTGGGTGCCACCACAACAGTTACTTATTTACATTTGTTTTTGTTTTTACTTGTACATCCTTGTTATTTGGTTGTTACTTTTTTAATCTTGTTCTTTTATCGTTTCTTTTTTTCCTCTTGTTCTCTTTTGTTTTTTGTTAGTACTATTCTTTTTTGTTACTTATTTACATTTGTTTTTTGTTTTTACTTGTATTTTCGTTTTATTTCGTGGTTACTTTTTTAATCTTGTTCTTTTATCGTTTCTTTTTTTTCCCTTGTTCTCTTTTGTTACATTCTTGTTTTTTAAGTTACTTTTTTCTCGTCTTCTTTTGTTTACTCTTGTTTCTTGTTGTTACTTGCATATTCTTGTTGTTTTTGTTACTTTTTTACGCTTGTTCTTTTGTTGCTGGCTTTCACTTCAAAAGTTAAGTTGGTTTGTGTTTTCTAGTGTCTAATTGTGAAGAACGGAGCACATAATCCCATAACGTCAGACTTGTGTTAACTATAAAACTATGGAAAAGCAGAAGCGACTTAATAATTTTTTAAAACCTTTGTTTATCTTCTTCAAACTGCAATTAATAATTAATCTTTGTTATAATTTTGTTAGGTTTTAAGATTTACACAGTTTAACAATTAAGAATATTATTAACATTTGTATATTAAATATGAAATATGCTTTTACTAAACTGTTCATTTGGTTAATTACAGGTTTCCATACTTTTATTTAGTAAAAAGATACAAACTAGATATGGTAGTGGTCTAGAAAATGTTTATTATTTGTGCAATAATATTTTCCAATCGGTTTTGATCTAGCAATAAAAGCTGGAAAAGTCATGTTTATATTATACCTTTTTTTTTTTTTAACAAGGTGGTCACCACTTATCAAGGCCCGAAACCACTCAGGGATAAGGGTTATTGTAAGTACAGTACGTTAGTATGGATATTTAATAAAGTGTCTACTTAAGGGGGCGGTTCATCAGGAATTTGTTTACGTTGGACTTGAAGACATCCAAGTTGTAGTCAGGAGGGAAGCAGGCAGACGGAACAGAGTTTCACAGGCGTGCACTTCTAAGAAAGAAGCTTTGTTCATGGAATCTACGTTTTGATGTAGGCATAGATAAAGAGTGGGGAAAGTTTTTGACAGTGGATTCAGCTAGACGGGTGTTTTACGTAAAAGATTGGTAAGGGGGGGACCAGAGATTGGAGCTCAGACGAGCACTTGCCATGGAAATAATGGTAAAACAAAGATAGGCTTGCAACGTCTCTTCTGTGGGAGAGAGATTGCAGGGAAGAGAAAAGGGCATCCCCCACTAAGCCACAAAGTCTATTTTGTACTCTGTCAAGGCAGGATAAGCTGTTTTTAGCAGCTCCTGCCCAGATATGGCAGCAGTATTCCATCTTGGGCATACTTGGCTTTTATACAGATAGAGAATTGCATCAGTAGTGAGATATATTCTGGAGCGGTAGAAAGATCCCACCATCTTTCCCGCGACCTTGGCAACAGACTTGATGTACGTGTTCCATTTCAGATGAGGAGTAAAGGTCAAGCCCAGAAGCTTATCAAAACATGGGGCTTCTCCTAGACGAGAGCCATCCATTTCAATTGATGCCAGATGGGGATCAGAGCGTTGATGATGTAAAGATAGGAGTTTGGTTTTAGATGCATTAAAGGTAACCAGCCATGTCTTCCCCCACTGAACCACTTGTTCGAGATCAGAGGAGAGAGAATCAGAGAGAACTTTGTCATTTACAGCCTTTGATGTGTTGCCGTAGATGGTCGTGTCATCAGCATAGATGTCAACGAATGATTTAAGTATGTGTTTAGGGAGATCATTGATGTAGATCAGGAAGAGAGTTGGGCCCAGGATGGACCCTTGAGGGACTCCAGCATTAATACTGCAGGCCTCTGATTTTTGTCCATCAACCACTACTCTTATGAGCCTATCAGAGAGAAATGATTTAATGATAGAGAAAATATTTCCAATTATACCGTAGCTGGAGATCTTGTGAAGTAGGCCTTTATGCCATTCCCTGTTGGAAAGCCTTTGATATGTCAAGAGCAATTGCCCTGGAAAGGAAGCCTTTGTCAAGAGATTCACTAATCCTATGAGATATAACCATTAGCACATCTGTGGTAGATCTTGCAGAACGGAAACCATATTGCGTGTCACTAAGAAGGTTATTTCTGCTGAGGTGATTGTTTATTTCTCTATTTAATATGGATTCCAGCAACTTACTCATGACAAACAGGAGACTTATTGGTCTGTACTGAGAGGGAGATGACTTATCACCTGAGTTCTTAAATACAGGCATACTGATGAGGTTTTCCAGGGTGTTAGAAAGCACTTCTCCTTAAGGCAACGTTAAAACAGTTTCGTAAGTATGGGAGCAAGTTCTGGTTGAAGCTTTTTTAACACTATAATTGGGATGCTGTCAGGGCCAGTAGCTTTACTGGAATCAAGGTTCTTGATTAGCTTGGCGACCTCATGCACAGATATTTGTATGTTACCTAGCGTGTTCTGCGTTATAGGAGGAAATATGGGGAGTTGATGGCCTTCGTCGCATAGGGTAGAATTAGCTGCAAAGTTCTTGGCAAATAGTTTAGCCTTGTCTGAAGCTGACGAGATGACGTCTGGTCCATTAATAATGGTTGGGATAGGACGCAAACTTCTGTTCAGGATCCTATTTATATATATATATTTATAAAAAAATTTTTAACACACTTAATTAAAAATCTATCTTGTAACGGAACATTTTTAAATAATGGAATTTTAATCATTTTAATCTTTTAAAAATTAATTAAATTTTACGAAGTTTCTTTTTCTTGGCAGGTCAACTGATAATAGTATATATTGATTATAAAAAACGCTGTTAAAAAAATATAATATTAATTTTATATCATTTTTTTTTTAATTGCAACTTCAAGGTAAATTTTTGTTCAATATGCGTATTTAAATTTAAAAAAAATAAATATTTTTTACTCATTTGAACTCGTATGTTTGATAATAAATAGAAATTTCGATAGATTTAAATAGATTTAAATATATTTAAATATATTTTGTTCGAATTTCGAAAAACATAGATAGAGTGGGGGGATACATGCACCAAAAAATATTTCCCTTCGTATACTGTATTTTATATGTAATTTTATTCTAAAATGACCAAGTATCGAAAATTTCACGAAAATCTGACCATTAGTTGATTTTGCTAGATTTATTAAACACGGGTATGTTTTCACGTTCGAAATGCTTACTACATGGGAATGTTATTTTAAAGCGCCAATTATGTAAACACGATTTTCGTCTCGCAATTTCATTATTTTCGTACGATGATAAAATTTTAAAAATTATTTCTAGTTTAGTTTGCCCTTCCTCTTTTAAATGGTATAAAAGTTATATTGATAATATTAATTTATAATAAAGTTGCATCGTTTTACATATAGAGAGGGGGGGTAATTCTGTGGTGAATTTTGGAGGTGCCTAGTGTTTTCTGTTCTGGGAATTTGAGTGACAAGATAGATCATCGGGTGTGTTATGAATGGAGGGTGTTGGCATATCATAACTAAATTGTAGAAGATTGTGCCTGAAAACGAATATGTGTGTGTGTGTGTATGTCAATGTGTTGAATCAGAAAAAGAAATGAAAGAAATAAGAATACTGACGGGAAAACTCACGTAAGACTTACAAGGGGAGATAACTCCACCTAAAACAGAAAAAAGTTATCTCCCCCTGGTCCTGGTTCACAGAGTGTTGCGTGATGTTCTATCTCAAATAAAAGACGCATATTTCGGGATTGTGTGCTTATCTAAGGGAGATAACTAACATTTATTTTGCAGATAATTTAGGATGATTTAGGACGATGAAATAATCAAGCAGAACGAGGAAACAAATGTCTTTTTTTATGCAAAACATTATTTTTCAGAAATCTAATCAATTTTTACAACGTCCCCCAGCGTATTATAAACACCCCAACCTTCCCATGTTAAGAACAGCTTTCGGAAGAAACCCTCCCCCCAACCTCCCTATGTTAAGAACGGCTTCCGAGGTTGGGGTTGTTTATTCCGAAAGCCGTTCTTAACACGGGGAGGTTGGGATGCTTATAATACGCTGAGGCACGTCGCAAAAATTGATCAATCTAATATATACTGACAATTATAAACGGGACGCTGAAAGGGAAGATTTTATAAAACACATTAAACAAAGCATCGTAATTTGTAACAATTAAAAAAAAAAAAATAAATAATAATAATAATTTTTACAGGAACATTACAAAAAAAGCCCCTAAATCCGTATTAATGAATTCAATATAACTCGAAGAAAAATTAATTTCTCGAACTACCGATACTACCATTGAATTAAGCATTGTTTATTTAATATTTTCACACACAAAAAATTATAATTGCAAAAAATATTTCTACTTTTTGTTTTAAATTACATGTTTCGCATAATTTTCATAGGCAAGATTTTAATATTTTCCTTGCCCGCAAGAATATGAAACTTGTGGCATAACATATTTTTCATATAATATTGAACAATAATTTAAAAAAAATTAATTTAAAAACGGGAACATAGGAAAATAATTAAATAAAAAAAATGCAAAAAATTAATACAAACATTCAGAAAAGAAATGTATGGATGCGCGACTGGGGGGAAAAAAGAGAACTTCCTCTCTTTTAATTACATAACGTCATATTCACACTCTTTTGACTGTCTGAAATTTTGGGCCTTCGTAATTTTTGTGTTTGCAAAATTTTAGTTTGTTGCGTTTGCGATCGCCAGAATCACTCGGTTTTTGAGCTAATTAATTTGTTTTGCACAAACAAGGTGTTTTTTTTATTTTTTATTTAATTCAATATCTTAGGACTTTACTTTACTAATTATCTTTGAAATAGACCCAGAAAACTAATATTTATCTTTTAAAGGATTTTTACAATGAATTTATTTAACTTCAAAATTTAGCTGAATTGGGTAGCTCACCGTGAAAATATTTTCATAACTTTTTTATTTTTTTGACGTGTACAAATATTTTTTTCCTTTTGGAAATTAAGTTTAGTCCTTAATCTTTCAAATACAATCAAAAAGTAGCCGGAAACTTACAAAAGAATTATGATAAATCGGCTTTCAAAACTAGGTCCCCCATTTTTGTCCGCCCATTTTTGCCCGTACCTAGATAGCGGCCATCTGTTTTTTTTTGTTTTTTGTTTATTTTTTTTTCGCTTAGAGGAAGGGAACGCCAGGGGGAGACAAACTCCAATCAGTGAATCACCGCTTAAGTTTATCAAAATTTGACAAGATTATTTTGAAACATAAGCAGAAAATAAAAAACTTGGATAAATATTTTAGTTTTGTTTTTTTTTTTAACTTATTTTACAGAGTTTCTGTGTCCTTTTTTAATCCCTTTTTCATTTTGACCTTTGTTAATCAATTTTTCCACTAAAGGCATACCCCCACCCCTCCTCGTGTCCGTAAAATCAGCCAAATGGCGGCGATAGATCGATCTCATTAAAAATTGATTTTCCTCTGTAAAAAAAAAAACGAAAAAACTACTTGATCAACTTAAGTGAAATTTCTGGTATTATTTTAGAAAAAACCGTGAACTGGAACTAGTACAAAACAAAATATTGTTTTTGTAGATTTCGGTGTGCTGAAAGAGAATCTGAAAACCGTATCGGTCGCAAATTAATAATCTTTTTTTTTTTAACATTACCACTTATCAAGGCCAAGAGGCCACTCGAGAATGGGGGTTAAAGAGTGTACAGCAGTCAATTGGACAATACAGCAATCGTTAGTAATGGAAATTCGGTAAACTTGTTAACTTATGTGGAACGGCTCATCAAGAACTTGTTTACGTTAGACTTAAGGACAACCATATTGTAGTCAGCTGGAAAGCAGGAAAACGATAGTTTCGGAGATATTAATATTTTTCCAAAGGATTTTTTTCTTTGTAAAATCAGCTATAATCGTGTGAGTCGGTTGATTGCGCGTGTGCACAGACGTCATTTCACTGACTTCATTCACGCTACGCATAAGCGGTAGTCACATGACATTTCACAAGGCGCATGAATACATCACGGGCATTTTAAATAACAAGAACTATTCTCATGAAATAATTTTTAAAAAATAGTTTTCACCTCATTTAATAGTAAAAATAATACTGTCAAAGTTTTCACGACTGGTTTACAAAACAAATGTTTTTAAGTTTTTTTGTTTTTTTTTTTTGGGGGGGGGGTATTCAATTATAGAACTTGTGTAGTTTAACAGGCGTTTTTGCAGTTTAATTACCCGTTTTTTTTTTTCCGTAAGTAACGTGCCGACATTCATCAAGCAGAGTACTGCCAATGTAAACACAGAATTTTTGTGAAATATTAATCAGTACTCTGCTTGCTGAATGCTGTCACTTTACTTATGGAAAAAAAAAACGGGTAATTAAACTACAGAAACGCCTGTTAAGCTATACAAGTTCTATAATTGAATACCCCCCCCCAAAAAAAAAAACAAAAACGTAAAAATATTTGTTTTGTAAATCAGTCGTGAAAATTTAGTTTTTGTAAACCGCTCATGAAAATTTAATTTTTTATATCAATTAAAAAACGTTAAAAACTATGCAACACAAAAAATGAACTTATTTAAAAAAAAAAAAAAATGCTTGCTAAAAATACCTCCGCAATGTGAAAAGTCAATTTATGCTCGTGCGCATGCGAATGCAAAAACTGAAATTCTGTAAATAAATACAATGATAATTTTTAAAAATAAATATGAGTTCTCTTCAGTCTGTGGGCATGTGTAATCAGACGACTTACGCCATCTTAGCTAATTAAAGCTAGACAATCTAAAGGAGAGGATAACTTTCAAAAATATCGGCGAAAAAGTGCCCTCCCCCCGTAGAAAAGTGCCTAGTTGAAGGGGAAGATATTAATGTTTTTAGCCAATTTTTCGATATTTGTCGTATGAAAGTTCGAACTTTAAAACAATATTGATCTTTGTAAAATCTGTCGCCTCTATTGAAAGTTTAAGGCAGACATGCAAACAGACATGCATACATACATTTATATATTGGTTACTAAATATTTTCGACCCAAACTGATGAAAAAGCTTGCCCTATCTCTTACTACCCTTTATGTAAAATTTCAAATATTTAAACCAGGAACTGTCTGAGTAATTTGGTAGACACCGCAGAGGTCAATTTTTTAAAAACTTTGACCCCTATTATGACACCTTAAAATTTATTGTATTGGGCTCAAATCATTATAGTTATATATAGTTATTAAGTTAGATCTATGTCCAAGGAACCTATATCTAAAATTTCAAGTGTGCAGACCCAAAATTATTGGAGGAGTTTGATAGAGTTCTCAAAGGTCAAATCGTTGAACTTTGACCCCTTAATCGACAAATTTCTGGCCAAAAACCGATCACATCGATTTTCCCAAATCTCAGTACCCTGAATATCAAATTTCGCGTCTGTAGACTAAAAATTGACAGATTTATTGCGTAGGAAAATGTACACAGACACACACACACACACACACACACACACACACACACACACACACACACACACACACACACACACACACACACACACAGACAAGTTTACTTTTATATATATAGATTATCATAAAAAGTAGTTCTGAAATTTTGACAGAGTTATTGTGTAGGGAAATGTACACAGACACACACACACACACACACACACACACACACACACACAGACAGACAGACAGACAGACAGACAGACACGTTTACTTTTATAGATATATAGATAGATTGTTTTCAAGTCATTTCAAATCATTAAACAATCATTATATGCCCTAGCGAGTGCAACCATGGCATGCTTAGGGGGCTTGTATGTCTCTAGGACCCGGATAGCTATGCTGGCATGAGATGTGTCTCCTGGTAGGGTCACCCAAGCCAGACAGGTTGAAGGGTAGAGATCAGTCTAAGAGCACTCACTGGTCCTCCAGGTTAGGGGTTAGAATAGGGCCAACAACCCATTTCTGTGAAAGAAAGAAAGTTACAGAAACTGCAACAACATCATCTGTGGACATCTTGGTTCGGGACGGGTCCTCTCTAGTAGAGTTCATGACGCGAACGGGTGAAAGCCTCTGGAAGCCAGTACGCCGACAACTCTTCTGACGACCAAGGCCAAGACCAGGATTGGGACCTGGAACATTAGGATCCTATACGAGACAGGCAAGACTGTACAGGTGTATAGTGAGATGCACAGATACAATCTTAAAATCTTAGGATCGTGTGAAACACGATGGAATGGAAGTGGAAGAACAAGACTGATGAATAGAGACACCATCATCTACTCTGGACAAGAAGGATGCCAACCACACATGTACGGTGTAGCGCTACTGATGACGCCCGAGCTAACGCAAGCACTAATGTCCTGGACCTGTATCTTCAAGAATTCTTATGGCAAGATTCAACTCCAAAGGCAGGAAAGTCACTATAATACAGTGTTAACAACGCAGCGGACATTGAACACCAAGATCAGTTTTATGAGAAGATTCAAGCAACTGTGGAAAGAACACCAAAGAGAGACATGAAGATCTATGTGGGAAATTTGAACACCAAGATTGGCATAGACAACACGGAGACAGACCTTATCATGGGAAGACATCGCACTGGAGAACGGATCGAGAACGGAGAGATATTCACCGAATTCTTCACTTTCAACGACCTGGTCATTGGGGGAACCCTTTTTCCACATAAGACTATCCACAAGACCAGATGGATTTCCCCAGATGGAAAGGCAGAGAACCAAATTGATCATGTCACAATCGGGCGAAAGTAGAAACGGAGCCTGCACGAGGTCAGAGTGAAGGGAGGTGCAGACGTGACATCAGACCACCACCTGGTTGTGGCAGTAGTGAGAACAAAGCTGATGGCTTACAAAAACCAGGTGGGAAGACCAGCACACAAGTTCAATGTTCACAACTTGAAAGAAAAGGCAAAGACAGAGGAATTCAGGACAGAACTACGAAACAGGTTCAGTGTGCTTGAGCATCTACAGAAAGATACATTTGAAGAACAGTGGAGTAGAGTTCGAGAGACCTGGAAGACAACATGCAAAATAGTCCTGGGCAAGAAGACAAAGAAGCACAAAGGGTGGCTTACAACGGACACCTGGGCACTCATCACGGAAAGAAAGAACTTGAAAGACACTATCAACCAGACGCAAGACCTGGTAGAGAAACAGGAACTACAGGTGTGATACGAACAAGGAATGAAACACAGTGTACATAGAGACAAGAGAAGGTTCATAAAGGAGCTCACGGTGGAGGCAGAACCCGCAGCAGACCAACGTAACATTAAGAGGAAGGTCAACCACACATGTACGGTGTAGCGCTGCTGATGACGCCCGAAGGGTCCTCTCTAGTAGAGTTCATGACACAAGCGGGTGAAAGCCTCCGGGAAGCCAGTTCGCCGACAACATGGAAAAGAAGCATTGAGGCTGAGACCAAGGCTGCTGGAATTATATTGGCCAAACTAAGGACCAGCCAGAACCGGGTCCGTCGGAAGAGCGTCGTTGTGGCCCTATGTTCCTCAAGGAATCAAGACATTAGAAGAATCACACACACACCCACATAAGAAGAACATTGATAAGAACACACCCACACACGTATATATATATATACAAGGACCTTTAGGTATAATACGCAAAGACACACACTAATGAATGTACTTCTAACAGATCCCTTCTAATATAAGCAATATGCAACACAGCCAGAACCGGGTCCGTCGGAAGAGCGTCGTTGTGGCCCTATGTTCCTCAAGAAATCAAGAGGCCTAAACAAAAACAATTATCATTATATAATATCTATTAACTGTAGACAAAGACACACAATATGTAGCATAGCTTATTTGTTTTCCTTATTTTTGTTGGTACTCTTGCATAATTTTACCCGAATTCTCGGGAATTCCCATCAAGCATGGATCGGGCGAGACCGGCAATTATTGGTGTAAGCCGAGCGCATTGTAACAGATGCAGACTAATAAAAAAAAAAAAAAAAACAAACCGGAAAAAATACGAAAAATACAAATGCAAATAATCAAAAATAACAAAAAAAAAAACTTGAAAAATGAAAATATGTTTATTTCATTTTAGTATTTAATTTTTTTGTTTTTTGTTTTTTGTTTTTTTGCAAAATATTTATCAACAGAAAGTTTTTTTTTGTTTCTCCAAGAAAAGATTTTTTGACCATATAATTGTTAGGTGTAAGGGCAAGTTTTTTTTGTTTTGTTTTCTTTTCTTTTTTTGAAATCGTATTCTTAATTTTTTTTTTGTTTTTTTTTTCAAAACTTGTTGTTCAGTCAAGTTCTTTTGGTGGCACTGTCCATGCATACATCTCCAGGAGAAACCATCCTTTACACACGATCTTTTTTTAAGTAAACATTTGTGTTTACAATTGTTGCACCTCATTTTTGGGGGGGACAGCAATTTCTTCTCCTGACAATATGAGATTGTCTGCATCGATGTTGTCATTTCTTTTTCTAACATGCATAGATTTATTTTCTTGCCTGTCATTTTTCTGTTTGGCGAGTTTGAAAATATATTTGTTTGTCAGCTTTCCTTTCTTTTTTTTTTTTTGTTGGTTTAGTCACTTTCTTCCAATTCGAATATCGTCTTTTTTTTTTTGTTTTTTTTTTCAAAACTTGTTGTTCAGTCAAGTTCTTTTGGTGGCACTGTCCATGTGTACATCTCCAGGAGAAACCATCCTTTACACACGATCTTTTTTTAAGTAAACATTCGTGTTGACAATTGTTGAACCTCGTTTTTAGAGGACAGCAATTTCTTCTCCTGACAATATGAGATTGTCTGCATCAATGTTTTCATTTCTTTTTCTAACATGTATAGATTTATTTTCTTGCCTGTCATTTTTCTGTTTGGCGAGTTTGAAAATATATTTGTTTGTCAGATTTCCTTTCTTTTTTTTTTTTTTCTTCCAATTCGAATATCGTCTGCTTCCATTTAGATTGAGCTTTGTCTTTGGCTAATCAGACTCCCAAAAATTCAATTAAAAAAAAAACAATAAATAAGTAACTAATCAGAAAATAAAAAGTCACCCCCCGCCCCCTTAATATCACCTTAAAAATTACTAAAAACATAACAGAAAAAAAAAATTAAATAAATAAAATAAAAAAGTCGAGTTAGCGTTTCAACATTTTTGAACAACGCTCGGCTGACACCGATGATTGCCAGTCTCGGCCGATCCATGCTTGACGGGACTTCATGAGAATTCAGGTCAAATTATGCAAGAGTACCTTTTTGTTTAGTTAGTGCCTCTCTGTCTGGGCTAAAACAATCATTAGTGTAATTAATATGTATTAATTGTTTTCGAATCATTATATTATCATGATTTTAGTTTAGTTCTAAGTTAGTTATGATTTGGAATGGGGTCAAAAATGAATGGTAACGTTCAATGCTGCCAAGACTAAGCTCATTTCATTCAATAAGACAATACTTAAAATATTAAAAGACAACCAATACCTTCTCTACCACCAATAACTATGACTAAAGATACATTACCTGAAAGTACTTCTTTCAAACGCCTTGTCTTAACGTTCACAGGGAACATGAGTTGGAAGAGATACATTGAGATCATTGCGGAGGTTGCTGCGAAGAAGGTGGGCTCTCTCTACCATGCTAGAAAGTTACTTACACCTGAAAGCATCCTGTACGTCTTCATGGCCACCATTCGCTCATGTACGGAGTATTGTTGTCACATTTGGGCTGGTGCGTCTGCTACTAGTCTCTTGCTCCTGGACAAGGTTCAAAAGAGAGTCGCCAACCTGATAGGTCCTGGACTGTCATCTAAGCTTCAACCTCTGTCCCATCGACGAAATGTAGCATCCCTCTGCTTGTTTTACAAGTATTTTAATGGTGGATGCTTCGACAAACTCTCTCGACGTAAGAACCGCCAACAAACCCGACAAGCAGCAAAATTCCACCCCTACACAATAGAAATCCCTAGATATAAGAAAGCCTTCTATTCTAATAATTTCTTCCTCAGAACTGATAGACTTTGGAACGCCCTTCCAGGTTCTTGCTTTTCCAACTGACATGCAGAAGTTCAAGTGTAATGTTGCTGCTCAACTCCCTACATAGTATTTTTACAATTTATATCTCCAATAGTAACCCCCTACATCAAAGTGGCACTGTGTCTTGTTTGGAGTGAAAATGGAATTAAAATTTTTTTTTTTAAAACTAAAAAAATATTTCCCCTAACATATTTAATGAAGACTGCTTATAAAATATAAATAAATTTAAAATTGAATATGTATCGAAAATTTCATGAAAATCTGACCATTAGTTGATTTTTGATAGATTTTTTAAACATGGGTGTGTTTACGGCTTCAAAATGATCACTCCATAGGAATGTTGTTTTATGGCGCTGATAATATAAACATGATTTTAGTTTCGTATTTTTATTTTCGTACTCTGTAAAAAAATGTTTTTTTAAATATTGCAAGTTTATTTTAAGCTTCTTCTTTTAAATGGTAAAAAAGTTAGGATAATAATATTAAATTAAATTACAGTTACATCGTGTTACATTTAGGAGGGTTAAATCTGTGTCTCGTGTTGGAGGTACCTATGTGGTGTCGTATTTCTGATATCTTTATTAAATATAAACTAAAAATAAAAATGTTAATTATTCTATTTTTTTAAAAGTTTATCATCATTTATATATAAATAGAATAATTAACCTTTTTCCTGATTGTTCTAAAACTATTGGTTATTTGAAGCCGCCATAAAAAAGAAATAAAAGACTGCCACCTGTTAGCATAGCTGGAGCGCAATCGTTCATTTTGGAAATTAGAAGAGCATCATCACTTCCCCCTCTCCCCGGGCAGCTATACTCTGGTAAGTTGGCCCGTTATATCCTACATTTTTTTTGTGATTTAATTTTTCAAGTTGGATCCAATTTTTGCGGTGCGTTAGTTTATTAACAATGAAGATGCAGAACAGTAAAGAATGGATTTCTACATAACACCGATGTTCCAGTGCGGTTCGTGTTCTGCATAAATGCCGAAGCATGTTAAGGTCCTTTCCTGATCCTGGAGTACTTGAAGAAAGAATCTAGTCAACTTTAATCATCCTTCTAGTATAAGGGAGTACCTGAACAGATAAAAACCAAGTGTATTAAGTTTTGTAGGCCTATCTAATCCTGTGAAAGTATTCACAAAACCTTCACCTATCTATCTACTTGGATAAGGGTTTTTGTATTTTAACTTATTTTAAAGTGTTTTATTTACTTAAGAATACAGGCAGTGTAAAACCTCTCAAGTTAGAATGAAAAACAAAATGGTGGTCTCATTCAATCAATGACAAACATCGACACACTCAACATTTAACATTAAAATATTTCCTCTATTCATAATTTTTTTTGTCTTCTTTTTCCCCACTAATATAAGCAAGGGAAGCAACTCAGTATCAAGGGAAGTAACTCTAGCTGCCATACATTTTCATTAATTTCTTCCAAATGACTAGGAAATCTGATTCGTGAAGCTAACGGAAATTTTGTCCGCACTTCTGTATTCATAAATTTATAAAGCAAGCTTTTGTGGGTCTGTATGTCTATGTTTCTCGTCTATACGTAACTTTGATGAATACACATTGAGGTGCTTGCGGACAGTAAGAAGACAGAGTCGAAAGTTTACTGAAAAATACTTCAGCAGGGCCAACCTGATGAGAGATTGGGATAGGCGAGGCCACCGAAGCCCCCCACCACGGCTAATCTCTGCTGCCCAGCATGCTCAGGATCAAAGAAGGTTGAGAGTTTCAGATTTTGCCTTTTATATACGCTGTGATAAGAACACACCCACACACATATATATAAACAAGGCTGTGAGTTGGCTTGTGATTGGACAAGCCAGGGAGGAAATGGATTTCAAATCTGAAATCGTGAGAATTGATGTAGTGAGAATCTGGTCTTTTCAAATTTAGATTACCTCCAAACATAGAATATTTTAGATAAATTGACGACATTTTAATTTTTCTTCCTGAAAACACACACATAGATGAATGAGAGAATTGCTATTTTTTTTTTTTGCATGATAGTTTCTACTTATCAAGGCCCGGAAGACACTCGGGGATAAGGGTTATTACATATACAGTATGGGATGATATCGTAGAATCGTTAGTAATGGAGATTTGATAAAGTGTTTTACTTAAGGGGGCAGTTTATCAGGAATTTCGTTATGTTGGAGAGAGGTTGCAGGGAAGAGAAAAGGGCATCCCCCACTAAGCCACAAAATCTATTTTGTATTCTGTCAAGGCAGGATAGGCTGTTTTTAGCAGCTCCTGTCCAGATGTGGCAGCAGTATTCCATCCTTCGATGTACTTGGCTTTTATATAGCTAGAGAATTGCATCATTAGTGAGATATCTTCTGTAGCGGTAGAAGGATCCCACCATCTTTCCAGCAACCTTGGCAACAGACTTGATGTACGTGTTCCATTTCAGATCAGGAGTAAAAGTCAAACCCAAAAGCTTGTCAAAACATGGAGCCTCCCCAAGACGAGAGCCATCCATTTCAATTGATGTCAGATGGGGATCAGAGCATTAATGATGTAAAGATAGGAGCTTGGTTTTAGATGCATTAAAAGTAACCAACCACCTCTTCCCCCACTGCACCACATGCTCAAGATCAGAGGAGAGAGAATCAGAGAGAACTTTGTCATTTACGGCCTTTGATGTGTTGCCATAGATGGTCATGTCATCAGCATAAATGTCAACGAATGATTTAAGTATGTGTTTTGGGAGATCATTCATGTAGATAAGGAAGAGAGTTGGGCCCAGGATACACCCTTGAGCGCCTCCATCATTAATACTGTGGGCCTCTGATTTCTGCCCATCAACCAATACTCGTATGAGCCTATCAGAGAGAAATGATTTAATAATTGAAAAAACATTTTCAGTTATACCGTAGCTGGAGATCTTGTGAAGTAGGCCTTTATGCCAAACCTTATCGAAGACCTTTGATATGTCAAGAGCAATTGCCCTAGAAAGGAAGCCTTTGTCAAGAGATTCGCTAATCCTATGAGACATAATCGTTAGCACATCTGCTGTAGATCTTGCAGAACGGAAACGATATTGCATGTCACTAAGAAGATTATTTCTGCTGAGGTGGTTGACTACTATTTAATACGGATTCCAGCAACTTACTCATGACACACAGGAGACTTATTGGTCTGTACTGAGAGGGAAATGACTTATCACCTGAATTCTTAAATACAGGGCATACTGGTGAGGTTTTGCAGGGTGTTGGAAAACACTTCTCGTTAAGGCAGCACTTAAACAGTTTTCTAATTATAGGGGCAAGTTCTGGTGAAAGCTTTTTGAACACTATAATTGGGATGCCGTCAGAGCCAGTTGCTTTACTGGAATCAAGGTTCTTGATTAGCTTGGTGACCTCATGCACAGATATTTGTTTGTCTCATAGCACGTTGTCTGTTATAGGAGGAAATACAGGGAGTTGATGGCCTCCATCATATAGGGCAGAATTAGCTGCAAAGTTCTTGGCAAATAGTTTAGCCTCGTCTGATGCTGACGAGATGACCTCAGGTCCATTGATGATGGTTGGGATAGAAAGCATGCTTCTGTTCAGGATCCTGTTTGCTATTTGCCAAAACTGGTGGAAACCAAGCCGCTGCTCAGCTACTTTGGATTTAACGGACTGAGCATATAGCTCTCTTGCATTTTTTTTTATTACTCTTTTACAGTGGTTGCTGGCAGTCCTGAAAGCAGCTTTAGTCTAAGTACATCTATTACAGTACATGTTGACAGTACATGTTGGAGTCCATGTTTCCCTCAATGAAATGTAACTCTCCAATACCTGCAGCACTCCTGCACCCTCAGACCTTGAGCATGTCACACTTATCCTTGTACTCCTCAAATTGGTGTGCATGGTTGTCACCCCAGGAGGAGGCTCATCAGAACCAAACAAATAAAATTTTGTCTCATCAGACCAGTAATCTATGGGCTTTGTTGACATGTCTCCAGCAAACTGCTGGCGGGCTTTCTTGTATATTGCGTTCAGAAAAGACTTCCTTCTGGGGTGACAGCCACGCGTGTGCCATGCCTACAGTCAAGTCATATGGATACATATTATTTTATTTTTTAAATTACAACTTTAGGGGTTTTTTTTTTTGAAATTGCAACATTTTGATGATTTGGAGTTTTTTCCCTAACTTGAATATTTACTGATGCTGGTTTCTGTGCCCTGAAAACCTTTCCTGCATTATCAGGTATTACCTCACAACTTCTCGCAAGGATTCTATAATTTTGATGATTGTGGGATTGTTTCTCGTAGTTTTGTTTTCCTTTTTTTTTTTTAAAAAAACGTCCGTTTCCCGTGACTCACCCTGTGTATATATAGAAACAGATGTTTTTAAAGAAAACAAAACTGAGCAAAGAATAATCAAGAGGGTTAAGATCAGATGATGAGGGAGGACATTCTTCTTTGCTGATCCAGGATGGACAGTTGTCTCTACACCACTGCTGTGTTAGATGAGCAGTATGGCTTGTCGCACCATCTTGTTGGAAAGTCCTAACTTCATTAACGTACACAGAATTACACAATGCGGTCAGTTCAACTTTAAGAATGTCCTCAATGTAATGTTCTTTGTTAACCTTGACCCCTCAGGAGGAGAAAAATAAGTGGAGATTTACCTCTGTCAGAAATGGCTACCCAGACCATCACTGATGCTGGTTTCTGTGCCCTGAAAACCTTTCCTGCATTATCAGATATTACCTCACAACTTCTCGCAAGGATTCTATCATTTTGATGATTGTGGGATTGTTGAAGTGAGAATAACTTTTCATCCGTGAAGATGAGTGTGCCCTCTCTGAAACGGTTTAGCAAGAATCGATTTCTAATGAGTCTCTTGTGGGTTCAGAAAAATACTGTCGCTTTTGTAGCTTATAGGATGACATCTGTCGGTCTTGTCGATATATTCTTCGCATATTCATTAGTGATGTTTGTGCTTCCTTTGCTATTTGTCTCATGGATCTTCTTGGATTTCTCCTGATTATTTTCCTAACATTTTTGATGAGTTTGAGTGTTCTGGAGGTTTGGGGACAGCCTGATTGTGATCTTTGATCAACAAAGTTTCCAGGTAATGATCAAGTATCCTTTTTATGAACATTTTGATGATTTTCCCTAACTTGAATATTTCTGGTCGACACGGGTCCTTCTCAGGCTGCTCTATGATAAATCTTCTTTTCAGTTCAACTGACATTGTTAAAAATTAGTATCTTTTGTTTCTGAAAAATAAGAAATCATATATTACACTAGCCTTGGTGCCCGGCGTTGCCCGGGTGTTTGGAGGTGTGTGTTGAGCAAAAAAAAAAAAGTGGTAGTAGGCAGGCAGGCTCGAACCCGTACTGCGAAGGAGGAAAAGAACATAATAAAAAAACGTGACATCTTTGCTGTTACGACCATCATCAAACCGGAAGTGATGTAGGTTTAAATTAAGGCTAGACAATCAAAAAGAGGCGATGACTTTCAAAAATATCGACGAAAAAAGCGATCCCCTCCATGTAGAAAAGTGCCCAGTCGAGGGTGAAGGAATTAATGTTTTTGACCAATTTTTCAATATTTGTCATCCGAGATCGGTATCGTTCAAAATGATACCGTTCTCATCAAAATCCGTCGCCTCTGTCAAAAGTTTTAGGCAAACAGCCTGATTGTGATCTCTGATTAACAAAGTTTCCAGGTAACGATCAAGTATCCTTTTTATGAACATTTTGGTGATTTGGAGGTTTTTCCCATGCTGCTCTATAATAAATCTTCCTTTCAGTTCAACAGACATTGTTAAAAGTTAGTATTTTTTGTTTCCGAAAAATAAGAAACCATATATATTATCATATAATGACAATAAAATTAATCATCAAGCCCAAATATCGGCTGACGTTATATTGTAAATATCACAGACGTAATTTGATGAACCACATTATCATAATTTTATTTTTATTTTTTAATTTTCTTTTTTTTGTGAAATAGTCCACCGGGCAAATTATTCCTCGTAATATATAATAATCAATAGAGGAGTTATTTTATAATAACACATACGCAATTTGCATGATGTGAAATATCATGTTTAAGAGTATTGTACGATCGGGGGACACCGGGTGTCCAGCTAGTACATATATATATATATATATATATATATATATATATATATATATATATATATATATATACATATATATATATATATATATATATATATATAAAATAAAAATTACAGTTAAATTTACCAAAATGATCCAAGATGGTAAAATTAAAGTATATTATAAATATTAAAGAATTAATATTTATAAAATCATGGTTGTTAAAAGAAGAAATGTGGTTTGATATTCTTTTCTTAATTAATGTTGAAGTAGCGCCGATATATGTATGTACTTTATTAAAAGCTCGAGGTCTGGTATTAATATTAATTTGCTGATTTGTATTTTTTTATCTTTCACCAGACTATCCATTCATGTGTAATCACCTTTTTCTTCACCATATTCTATCTGCTTCACTTTTTTGTTTTCAAGTAAGATCTTTGACTTACTTGTTGTTTCATCAAATACTTCTGCATGCAAAATCCGATCCTGCATGTTGGTAATTCCTACCCTCTGATGAGAAGGAAAGTATTTCTTCGAAACTCTGCGGATTAAGGACTATCCATTTATCTAGTGTTTCCTTTTCAGATTAAATATGTTTTTAACTCATTTCAAAGTGTTTTTTAACATATTTTATTAACTGTTTGCTCATATATATATATATATATATATATATATATATATATATATATATATATATATATATATACACACACACACACATATTGCTGATAAGGTATGTTCCAACTTATTTCTTAAAATCTATACATGGAATTTTTAAGGTATTGCAGCAAATTACTGCAGATTGGTTGGAAATATATAATTTTTAACAATCAATTATTTTGATAAGGAGTAGAGCAGGCTTCACTCTCCAGGGTTGACCACAAAGAATAATCAAGAGCGTTAAGACCAAGTGATGAGGGAGATTAGAGTTAGGGTTAGGGTTAGAATAATCAAGAGGTGATGAGGGAGGTCATTCTTCTTTGCTGATCCAGGATGGGCAGTTGTCTCTACACCATTGCTGTGTTATATGTGGCTTGTTGCACCATCTTGTTGGAGAGTCCAAACTTTATCACTGTACACAGAATTACTCCATGGGATCAGTGCACTTTCAAGAATGTCTTCAATGTAACGTTCTTTGTTAATCTTGTCCCCTTGAGGGTGAAAAGCTAATGGAAATTACCCTCTCTCAGAAATGGCTGTCCAGCCTTTCAGTGATGCTGGTTCCTGCATTCTAAAAACCTTTCCTGCATTATTAGGCATTGCCTCGCGACTTCTCGCAAGGAATTTACCAATTTGATGATTGTGGAACTGTTGAAGTGAGAATAACTTTTCATCCGTGAAGATGATGTTAATGAGTTTGATGTAGAAGTCACAGAGAACTATTTTCTCTGGTGAATCAATGTCCCCCCCCCCACTGAGTTCTTTGGTCACAGGCTGACTTATCAGCTAACAGAGCGCATTGATTCATTTGCTCCCTAAAAAGTCCTGAAGGAACATCAGTCAGTCAGAACCCGACCTTCAGCCTAGCAACACCTATCCTCTTTCATCCCTTGTCCACCGGACATCTTGCTTTAGCATCGACGGCCTCCGCTGGAGACAACTGCTATTAGCTGGCGACCACACAGTACTGGCTAACAGATAATGACCTCAAAACAACTTTCTTTTCCTTCTCCCTTTTTCACAGTCCGACCTGCCAGTTCCTGCTACAAATAAAATATTCTTTGTTGTTAAAAAGAAGTTTGTTATTTCTTTTTTTTTTTTTACATGGGGGTCACCACTTATCAAGGCCCGGAGGCCACTCAGGAATAAGGGTTATTGCGTATACAGTAATCAATGAGATAGTATTGTAGTAATCATTAGTATTGGAGATTTGATAGAGTGTCTTACTTAAGGGGGCGGTTTGTCAGGAATTTGTTTATGTTGGATTTGAAGACATCCAAGTTGTAGTCAGGTGGGAAACAAGCGAATGGAAGAGAGTTCCACAATCGTGCACTTCTGAGAAAGAAGCTCTGCTCATGGAATCTACGTTCTTTTGTTCTTTTACTATATTTTATTAGGAAGGTTAAACAATTACCTCTCCTAAAGTGCCCTCTCTGATACGGTTTAACAAGAGTCGACTTCTGGTGAGACTCAATGAAATTGTGGATGCAGAGAGAAGTCGTCGCTTTTGGAGCTTATAGGATGTCTATCAACAGGCAATAATCACTGCTCACACAAATTCTCCCAACTGATTTTGCAGCTCCTCAAACGTCAAATGATTTCTCCATCCTCTTCCACTGATACGTGACCTGTTTTTATAAGGCACGCGCACGTGATCTCGCAAGACTTTGTTCACTACAAAACATCACGGCCGCCATGATGGACTCTTTCTTTGTTTCTTTCTCGACGTGTGCAACTCACAGGACAGACAGACACGAGGACGTTTGTACGGTAAGCTATTTTCCCCACACTCCCCCCTGATCTCATGATCACAGAGATGGCAAGGGGGTGGTGATCGTCTTCGTCGGGTGCTCCTTCAAGGGGGGATGACACACGCCTCATCACTTGTACTTTCGTCTGCGGTCTGAGGGTCGAGCATATCTGTCTCTTCTGGAAGGCTACTAATCTCTGAGTCACTGTCTGATGATGGTGCTGCAATCCAGAGCGATGCCTCGCTAGATTCTGACTCTGATTCGCTTGTGTCGTCTAGTGATGGTTGCGTTACTAACCATATGTCTTTGTGACGTTTGTGCTTCTTTTGCCGTTTGTCTCATGGATCTTCTTGGATTTCACCTGATTTGTTCCGTAACATTTTTTTGGAGTTTAGGTGTTGTTGAGGTGCGGGGACGGCCTGATTGTTGTCTATCTTTGATCGACAAACTTTTCAGCTAACGACCAATCGTTTGTTTCATGAACATTTTGTTGATTTTGGAGGTTTTTCCCTAACTTGAATTTTGTTGGTAAACACATGCCCTTATCATGCTTAATCTTCTCTTCAATCCAACAGGCATTGTTCAAAATTATTATCTTTTGTTTCTGAAAAATAAGAAACCATGCACCACATTATCATATAATGGCAATAAAATAGTAAATATATTTTAATACTAGAATTTCAGCCCGGTGTTGCCCGGGTGTTTGGAAGTGTATGTTGAGCAAAACAAACAAAAAAAAAAACGGTCAATTTTTTTAACTTTGACCCCTATTATGACCCCTTAAAATTTATTGTTTTGGGCTCAAATCAAGTTATTAAGTTAGATCCATGTCCAATGAACTTACATCTAAGATTTCAAGTGTTTAGACCGAAAATTAGCAGAGAAGTTTGATAGAGTTCTCAAAGGTCAAATCGTTGAACTTTGACCCCTTAACAGACAAATTTCTGGTCGAAAAGGGATTACAAAGATTTTCCCAAATCTCAGTACCCTGTATATCAAATTTTGAGTCTGTAGACTGAAAATTGACAGAGTTATTGCGTAGGGAAATGTACACACACACACACACACACACGTTCACTTTTATATATATAATAGACTAGCATTTCAGCCCGGCGTTGCCCGGGTGTCTGGAAGTGTATGTTGAGCAAAAAAAAAAAAAAATTAAAAAAAAGTGGTCACTTTTTTTTAATTTTGACCCCTTAACATTTATTGTTTTGAGCTTATTGGGTTATTAATTTAGATCCATGTCCAAGAAACTTATATCTAAAATTTCAAGTGTTAAGACCCAAAATTGTGGGAGGAGTTTGGTAGAGTTCTCAAAGGTCAAATCGTTGAATTTTGACCCCTTAACAACCAAATTTCTGGACGAAAAAAAAAAATTGCAAAAATTTTCCCAAATCTCTGTATCCTGTATATTAAATGTAGACTTAAAATTGACAGAGTTATTGTGGTGGAAAAGGTACACAGACACACAGACAGACACACAGACACGTTCACTTTTATATATATATATACTAGCATTTCAGCCCGGCGTTGCCCGGGTGTTTGGATATGTATGTTGATCAAAAAAAAAAAAAAAGTGGTAGTAGGAAGGCAGACGCAAACCCGTACCGCAAAGGAGAAAAAGAACAGGAAAAAAAACCTGACGTTTATGCTGTTACGATCACCGCCAAACCAGAAGTGACATTTTTTAAAATTAAGGCTAGACAATCGAAAGGAGAGGATGAGTTTCAAAAATATCGGGGAAAAAAGCGACCCCCCCCCTGTAGAAAAGTGCCCATTTAAGGTGAAGATATTAATGTTTTTAGCCATTTTTTTGATATTTGTCGTCTGAAAGGTCGCACTTCAAAACGATACTGATCTTGGTAAAATCCGTCGCCTCTGTCGAAAGTGTTGGGCAGACATGCAAACATACATACATACATTTATATATTGGTAACTAAAAATTTTCGATCCAAACCAATGAAAAAGCTTGCCCTATCTCTGAATACCCTTTATGTAAAATTTCAAATGTTTAGACCAAAAATTGTCTGAGTAATTTGGTAGAAACCGCAGAGGTCAACTTTTTTTTAAACATTTACCCCTATTATGACCTCTTAACATTTATTGTTTTAGGCTGAAATCAAGTTATTAAGTTAGATACATGTCCAAGGAAACTATATCTAAAATTTCAAGTGTTTACACCCAAAATTGTCGGAGGAGTTTGGTAGAGTTCTCAAAGGTCAAATCGTTGAACATTGACCCCATAACAGCCAAATTTCTATCCGAAAACCGATCACAAAGATTTTCCCAAATCTCAGTACCCTGTATATCAAATTTTGAGTCTGTAGACTAAAAATTGACAGAGTTATTGTGTAGGGAAATGTACACAGACACACAGACAGACGGACAGACACTTTCACTTTTATAGATGCAACAAAAATATATACGTATACATAAATATATATGGAAACAATTTTTTGTTTACTGTGACTTTTTACGCAAATATTATGCAAGTATAAATCATGTAGAATATCTGCATGAATATAATTACACGTAATATTTAACTAAAGAGGATCATCCCATAAGAAAACCGAAAAAAACTAATAGGGGATTAATTAAAATGAATGTTTAAAAGAATATGCAAATTAGCTAGATCTTTTGCTAGTGAATACAATCTCACAACCCATATATAACAAAATTGTATTTTCATTATGAATAATAAAAAAAAAAAGTCATTGTTCATGTCATCTGGGGTTTTAAGTAGATCCAACCCCTTGAGTGAATGCGGTATTGTGGTGACTGCAACTAGTTATAGGGAATAGACCAAGTGGACGACCCTCGACCCCCATTCCCCCACCCTTTTTGGCCTCATGCCACATTTAAAAAGATTCGTTGCATATTTTATTTAATTTTAACTTTAAAATTTTGTAGAGTCTGTAATTTTTCTTTCTAAATAAATATTTGAATAAATAGAAAAAAATATTTTTAATATGAATATCAATACACAGAAAAGAAACACAAATATGTAGGAGTAAAGGAGATATACAGCTAAAAGAAAGAAGATTATCATAAAAAGTAGTTCTAAAGTTTTGTAACAGGACTTAGCCCCCCCCCCCGTATATACACATGAATAACGGTACATATAAAATGCAGAAGTAAAGCGTTGCGTAAACCTGCATTCTGATTCGCTTTTGGCAGGTGCGTTTTAGATATGTGAAGTCGAGTTCTACCATTCTAATTAATTATTAATTAATAGTAAATTTATTTTAATATTATCATAAAAAATAGTTCCGAAATTTTATAACAGGACTTACGCCCCTCCCCGTATATAAAAATCGATAGAACATTAACTCTATAATAATATATACGAAATCTGCAAGAATTAAAATATCATATTTAAGCGTAGTTTACTACTGGGCTACGCTAGGCGTCTCTGCTAGCTTAGATAAATACTTTTGCAGTTTTAACAAAAGAGCTACAATACCTTTTCTCCACGTTAAAACACGACCCTGGTGTCTAACTCTGTCCCGTGGGGAGGCATAGTAAATAGCTACTATAATATCAGAGCATCTCCATTTAAACTGAACATCTACAGAATGCCAACATCAATATATTACATATGAAGGAGTTCCCTGTGGAATTTTCATAGGCCCCGCTAGTTTTGATTAATATCTTAATATTTCTATAGCAGCCATCTCTTACCGTGTAAAATAAATTAGTCTGTTAATTATAATAAACTATAAAACAATGCCTGACCAGCAGCCAACACCAGGCTACCCTAGTCCAGACCTCAGTGATCTAGTGGACTGGACCTCTCTAGGAATTGGACAGCCTGGGTGCAGTGGAGCTCCAGCTCAGCTGTGTCAATAACCAACGGAATAACACAAACTACAAACTACTACTACAATAATTTAAACATTAAAATGTTATTATTATTAACTATTTTGATAGCAGCCATCTTAAAGCTGAAAAGTTCAAGATGATAATTTTTTTTTTAAATTAAGATTAGAAACTTTATCGTATAAAATATATGTCTGTTCATTAAAATAAACTATAAAACAGTAATTGAAACAAAATTTTATTAAATATTTTGATGGCAGCCATATTAAAGCTAAACAGTTCAAGATAACCATTTTTAAAAAAAATTAACATTAGAAACTTTACTGTATAAAATAAATTAGTCTGTTTATTAAAATAAACTATAATTTAAGCATAAAATTTTATTAAATATTAAATATTTTGATGGCAGCCACCTTAAAGCTAAAAAGTTCAAGATAAATTTTTTAAAACTTAAGATTAGAAACTTATAAAATAAATTAGTCTGCTTATTAAAATAAACGATTAAAAAATAAATTTTACATAAATTTTTTATTAAATATTAACAATTTTGATGGCAGTCATCTTCAAAGCTGAAAAGTTCAATATAAGCATTTTTTTTAAAAATTAAGATTATAAACTTTACTGTATTAAATAAAATTGTTTGTTTCTTAAAAAAACTATAAAACAATAATTTGAACATTCAAAATTTATTAAATATTAACTATGTTGATGGCAACCATCTTTAAAGCTGAAAAGTTCAATATAAGCATTTGTAAAAATTAAGATTATAAACTTTACTGTATTAAATGAATTAGTCTGTTTATTAAAATAAACTATAAAACAATTATTTAAACATTAAAATTTTATTAAATATAAATTTTTTTTTTTGGCAAATACGAACATTTTTAACTGAAAAAGAAAAAAAAAATGAGCGCGTCTCGATTTGAATTTGTTTTCAAAACGAGGCTCACCTCTCCACATCTATTATTACACTCCGCACGAAATATAGTTCTATAAATAAGTAAACATTTTTCCTTATAACTAATAAAACAAGGACATTATAATTATTTTTTTAAGTTTACACTTATTGAATACGTTGAATTAAATCTAGTTTAAATCCAAATTCATTTTAATTTTTATTTAAAGTTTCTGAATAAGTGCAAACCGTTTCACCGCGCAGTGATCGGTGTTTTCTTTTACGCCAAGCGATCAAAATGGCGGGAGAAGTTTCATTTTAATTTTTGTTATAAAAAAAAAAGTCTCGGAATTTCTACGTTTTTCGTAAAGACAGTCAGGTAAACACAGCTTTTGATTTAATATTTTAATTCATTTTTGTTTTATTGCCATTCGTCCGTTTGTCAATGGCTTTTTTTTTTGTTTTTATCGGTGGAAAAGTGTAAATTCGAGATTCGTTTAATGACGGTCCTCCTCTTTCGTGTCATCGAAAAATGACGTTTCTTTTCGATGAAGAAACGTTTTTGTTTTTTTTTTTCTTCTTCGACTTTTTTTTCTATAAAACTTATATTAAAAAAAAAAAAAGCCCGAGATAAACGTTTTTTTTTTTTAAATTTTACTTTCCCTGCATAAAAACTTGATCAATAAATCTTTTTAATTAAAAATCAAATCGATAAACAAAACATTTGTTTCAAAGCTTTTTTTTTTTCTTTTTAAGTTTCCGTCGACAATTGAATAATAAAAAAAAGAATTTCCATTCAAAAATGGTTACAAAAACTTTATTTTAATCAATTAAAAATCATATTTTTATATAATTCATTGCTATCTCCAATAATTAATGGTGATTGTGTATATTTGGGATCTTTTTAGTTAAGCCAACGCATTTCAGGTGAAACATTTGTTAAAATTAGTATAAATGAACTCCTCAGTTGAACTGGCTTCATACCTTGTCTCGAGCGATTTCCATTAAAAAAATAGGTACCCCCCCCCCCCAAAAAAAAAAACGATCAACTACACTGGTTGTCCAACCTGCAAAGGGTGTTCATTCCGAAAGCCGTTCTTAACATGGGGAAGATTGGGAATATTTATTCCGAAAGGCATTTTATTTTTCAACCTTCTCGTGTTAGGAACGGCTTTCGGAATAAACACTCTTTGCAGTTTGGACAACAAATGCACATAGACCAAAATTACTAAAAATTCGGGTTTGTTTTACTGTACGCATAGATTCTAAAAAGTTGTCACAAAACAAATATAGAACAAATAAATATTATCAAAGACCAGTTACTTTTCTAACTAACTGGATATATTTTTTGTTTTTAATTTAAAATACTGTTAGAAACTCGCTCAATACATGTTACCGGGTAACAAAAAACAAATATATAACAAATAAATATTATCAAAGGCAAGATAAGTTACTTTTCTGCCAAACTGGATATATTTTTTGTTTTTATTCAATGTCGAAAAGCATACAGTGTTTACCGATGTATTGGAAAATTCAAAATGGCGCCCGCCCGACTCTCTTTAACACAGTAAGTTTGGGAAAAGTTTGTTATAAATAATAAACTAGACAAAATACTATTAAAAAACACCGAACATATGTCAACTTATGTCACGGTAAAATATATAGAGCGAATTTCTAACAGTATTTTGTCTAGTTTATTATTTATAACATCTTTTCTTGAACTTACCGTCTTAAAGAGAGAGTCGGGCGCCATCTTGAATTTTCCAATACATCGGTAAACACTGAATGGTTTTCGAGCTGAATAAACATGTTACATTAAATATAAACACTAAAAACATATCCAGTTAGGTAGAAAATTAACTTATCTTGCCTTTGATAACATTTATTTGTTCTATATTTGTTTTGTGACAACTTTTTCGAAAACGTGTACAGTAAAACAAACCCAAAAATTCTGTACTTTCACCTAACAATTGAATATCAGCAAAAAAAATACCACAAGAATTGAATTTAACTCGCGCATTTATTAGGTTTCTATGCTGAAATAATAACGTTTAGAAAGCCATTCTTAACACGGATGATTTGCAACTATTTTGTACTTTCATCTAACAATTTAATGAACAAAAAGGGGTTTGTATTTATATCGTATACAGTTACAGTGATACGAAAAAGTTGTCAAAAAACAAATATTTAACAAATGTTATCAAAGCCAAGATAAGTTGCTTTTCTATCTAACTGGATAATTTTTTTAGTGTTTTTATTTAATATAACATGTTTATTCAGCTCGAAAAACAGTGTTTACCGATGTATTGGAAAATTACAAATTGCGCCGTACTCTCTGTTGAACACGGTAAGTTTTGGAAAATGAGTTAAAAGTAAAAAACTATGCAGAATACTGTTAGAAACTCGCTCCATATATGTTACCGTGACCGGGCCGACATATATTCGGTGGGTTTTTAATTAAAAATCATATTTTTGTATAATTTATTGCCGTCTCCAATAATTAATGGTGATTGTAGATTTGTAATTTGTTATTTAAGCCAAACGCATTCGCATTTCAGGTGAAAACATTACATATGTTAAAATTAGTATAAATGCACTTACTGATCCGCGCTATTTTTTAAATCGTATTTCCAAGTTTAATTTAAGTTTTATATTTTTTTTTTGGTTTGTATTACTGTACACATAGATTCAAAAAAGTTGTCGAAAAACAAATATATAACAAATAAATGTTATCAAAGGCAAGATAAGTTACTTTTCTACCTAACTGGATATATTTTTCGTGTTTTTATTCAATGTAACATGTTTATTCAGCTCGAAAAACATAGTGTTTACCGATGTATTGGAACATTCAAGATAGAGTCTGATTCTCTCTTTAACACGGTAAGTTTGGGAAAAGATGTTATAAATGAAAAACTAGACAAAATAGGGTTTAAAAACCGCCGAATATATGTCAACCTATGTCACAGTAACATTTATTGAGCGAGTTTTAACAGTATTTTATCCAATTTTTTATTTATAACACCTTTTCCCAAACTTACTGTGTTAAAGAGAGAGTCAGACGCCATCTTGAATTTTCCAATACATCGGTAAACACTGTATGGTTTTCGAGCTGAATAAACATGTTACATTGAATAAAAACACGAAAAATATATCCAGTTAGGTAGAAAAGTAACTTATCTTGCCTTTGATAACATTTATTTGTTATGTATTTGTTTTTTGACAACTTTTTCGAATCTGTGTGTACAGTAATACAAACCCCTTTTTAAATAATAAAGTTATTTCAGCACGGATCAATAAGTGCATTACTGCATTAGTACCAAAACAGTATAAATGAGCTCCTCAATTGAAGTGGCTTCATACCTTGTCTCGAGCGATTTCCATTAAAAAAATACATTGATCGTAATTTTTTTTTTAATGTGTGCACTGGCTGTCCAACCTGCAAAGGGTGTTCATTCCGAAAGCCGTTCTTAACATGGGGAAGGTTGGGAGTATTTATTCCGAAAGGTATTTTCTTATTTTTCGACCTTCTCATGTTAAGAACGGCTTTGGGAATGAACACTCTTTGCAGGTTGGACAACGAATGCACATTGACCAAAATTTCGAAAAATTCTGTACTTTCACCTAACAATTTGATAAACAAAAGGGGGTTTGTATTTATATCGTCGTACACAGTGATGCGAAAAAGTTGCAGAGAGTGCCGGACGTAAATAATAACGTTATTATTTAAAAAGCCATTCTTAACATGGGAAGGGTGTTTTGTACATATTCTATACTTCAACCGTACAATTGAAAAAAAAAATAGTGTTTGTATTACTGTACACATAGATTCGAAAAAGTTGTCAAAAAACAATTATATAACAAATAAATATTATCAAAGGCAAGATAAGTTACTTTTCTACGTAACTGGATATATTCTTTGTTTTTATTCAATGTAACATGTTTATTCAGCTCGAAAAACAGTGTTTACCGATGTATTGGAAAATTCAAAATGGCGCCCGACTCTCTCTTTAACACAGTAAGTTTGGGAAAATGTGTTATAAATAATAAACTAGACAAAATACTATTATAAAACACCGAATATATGTCAACTTATGTCACGGTAACATATATTGAGCAAATTTCTAACAGTATTTTGTCTAGTTTATTATTTATAACACCTTTTCCCGAACTTACCGTCTTAAAGAGAGAGTCGGGCGCCATTTTGAATTTTCAAATACATCGGTAAACACTGTATGCTTTTCGAGCTGAATAAACATGTTACATTGAATAAAAACACGAAAAATATATCCAGTTAGGTAGAAAAGTAGGGTTTGTATAACTGTACACATAGATTCGAAAAAGTTGTCAAAAAACAAATATATAACAAATAAATGTTATCAAAGGCAAGATAAGTTACTTTTCTACCAAACTCGATATATTTTTGTGTTTTTATTCAATGTAACATATTTATTCAGCTCGAAAAACATAGTGTTTACCGATGTATGTATTGGAAAATTCAAGATGGCGGCCGACTCTCTCTTTAACACGGTAATGTTGAGAAAAGGTGTTATAAATAAAAACCTATACAAAATACTATTAAAAACCCGGCGAATATATGTCAACCTATGTCACGGCAACATATATTGAGCGAGTTTTTAACAGTATTTTATCCGGTTTTTTATTTATAACATCTTTTCCCACACTTAACGTGTTAAAGAGAGAATAAGACGCCATCTTGAATGTTCCAATACATCGGTAAACACTGTATGGTTTTCGAGCTGAATAAATATGTTACATGGAATAAAAACACGAAAAATATATCCAGTTTGGTAGAAAAGTAACTTATCTTGCCTTTGATAACATTTATTTGTTATATATTTGTTTTTTTGACAACTTTTTCAAATCTGTGTACAGTAATACAAACCCCATAAAACCTTAATTAAACTTGGAAATACTATTTAAAAAAATAGTGCGGATCAGTGCTCTGCTCTGCTCTAGCACCAATAAATGTAATCAAAGACAAAACAAATTACTTTTCTACCATAATTGAATAAGTTTTTAGTGTTTTTATTGGCGGACGTTCACGAGTGAGGTCCCCATAGCGAAAAACGCATCGGCTCCGATGTTGTACGCAGCGTGTTCTAGGGAGCTTTCGTTGTTTTTTTTTTTTTTTTTTTTTTTGCTTGAACTTTGTGCTTTTTGGATTATTTTTATTTATTTATTTTTTTTTGGTTAGATTTTTTTTTTTTTGTCAGATTAGTTATAGTTATTAAACAGTAAAATTGGTGCAAGTCCAGATTAGCACTTTCGGCGAAATGCATATCGAGATCAGTCGTAGAAATGAAACGTGAAAAGTGAAACAAAGATAATTTTTTAAACATTTTTAGAGCATGTTCATGAAAAAGTATGGGGCGGACGTACACGAATTTTTTTATTACCTTTTCACCCCCAAATCAAGGCACATTGCCACTTTGATGTTGGGGGCCAGGGACATAAGCTACAGGGGTACTGTGTAGGGAGTTGGGCAGCAAGATGTCGGTTCACGTTACACTTGAACTCCTGCATGTCAGCAGAGTTGGGGAAGCAGGGTCCCGGAAGGGAATTCCAAAGTCTAGCAGTTCTGGTGAAGATACTACTGTACTGGAGTAGAAGGCTCTCTTACATCTAGGGATCTCTACTGTGAAGGGGTGAGATTTAGCTGCTTGTGGGGTCTGTCGGGGGGTATTTCCGTCGAGGGGGGTACAAGTGCTTGCGGTTCGTCAGAGCATTTACCGTTAAAGTACTTGTAGAACAGGCAGGGGGATGCAACATATCGTCGATGGGACAGAGGCTGGAGCTATGACAGTTCAGGCAAGACAGGACCTATCAGGTGGCGATTCTCTTTTGAACCTTGTGTTGGAGCGAGAAACTAATAGCAGATGATGCACCATCCCAAATATGACAACAATACTCCATACATGGGCGAATGATGGCATTATAGAGGTACAGGATACTTTCGGGCGTTAGTAGCTTTCTAGCACGGTAAAGAGAACCTACCTTTTTCGCAGCGGTCCTGGCAATAATGCTCTAGGTGCATCAGAATTTTTGTAGGAATTTTTGACACCCCTAACACGAAACTGCCAATAAAATATAAAAAAACTCGTAATTTCTCTTTTAAAGTGGGTTGTTTATTTTTATGGATTATACTTCCAAAATAAACTATTAAAGTTGTTTTAAAAGTAATAGAAATTTTTTTTTTTAAAAACAATAATGAATTTTACGAACTCAATATTTTTCAATTTTTAAACTTTAAAAATCTATCAAAATTTTTCTATTGATTCTATTTTTACTATATTTTCAGGGTCAATGTGAAATTTTATGGTCTTTCCAATGAACCGAATATCATATTTTAGACAAACGTTTTTTTTTAATTCTCGCCCCCCCCCATTTTCAAGTGTCTATTAAAAAGTAAATAATTTACTCACCAAAGTTTTATATATCACAAATTGAAGATAAAAGATCAATAAATAATATATTCAAATTTAAAACAAAAAAAAGTAGTGTTTTTTAGAAATTTACCTGTAAAGTCCGAAGTTTAAAACAGTTTTTTTTTTTTTTTTTAATGAAACCTTGGCCCTTGCTCCTTTAATTGAAAAAAAAAAAAAAAAAAAAAATTAGGGCTTGAATTACATTTTTCGAGGAATTATAAGCTTGGAAAGACGGGGTGGAATTATTCATTATTTTTCACGAAATTTCTGACACACCTAGCAATGCTCTCAATGTAATTGTTTCAAGTCATGTTTCCTGTGAACGTTAGGCCGAGGAGTTTAAAAGTACTTTCAGGCAATGTGTGCTTGGCCATTGCTATTGGTGGTAGAGGTTTCTTGTAATTATTGAAGGAAACGAGCTTGATCTTGGCAGCATTGAATCTGACCATCCATTTTTGTCCCCATTCCACTACAGATTGGAGGTCATCCTCTAGTGTTTCTGCCATTTCTTTAGATATGTGTTCAATGCTACCCCTCTAGCGAAATACGCATCGGCTCCGATGTTGAACGTAGTTCGACTGAGGGAGACGTTATTTTTACAAGGAAAGAATTTTTGCCTGTGTGACCTCGTTTTTTTATTTTTTATTTATTTAGATATTTTGGCTTGAAATTTGCTCATGATTTTTTTAATGATTTTATGTTTTTTGCCAGAGTTTCCGTTATAGGTAATTATTAACAGTAAAATTGGTGAAAGTCAAAATTAGGGCCGACGTACACGAGTGCTACCCAACATGCGCAAATTTCAAGCCAAAATAAATAAAACAAACTAAATCACTCAGGCAAAAATTCTTTCCTTGTAAAAATAATTCTCCCTCAATCGAACAACGTTCAACATCGGAGCCGATCTGTATATCGCTAGTGGGGTAGCACTCGTATACGGCGGCCAAAATTAGCACTTGTGGCGATAAAAAAGAATAAACAAAAAGCGGGTTTGTATTACTGTACACATAGATTCGAAAAAGTTATCAAAAACAAATGTTTAACAAATAAATGTTATCAAAGGCAAGATAAGTTACTTCTCTACCTAACTGGATATGTTTTTAGTGTTTTTATTTGATGTAACATGTTTATTAAGCTTGGTAAACATACAGTGTTTACCGATGTATTGGAAAGTTAAAAATGGCGCCTGACTTTCTTTGTGACACGGTAAGTTTGGGAAAAGGAGTTAAAAATAAAAAACTATACAAAATACTGTTAGAAACTCGCTCAGTATATCTTACCGTGACGTAGGATGACATATTTGGTGGATATTTAACAGTATTTTGTCTAGTTTTTTATTTTTAACACCTTTTCCCAAACTTAACGTGGCACAAAGAGAGTCGGGCGCCATTTGTAATTTTACAATACATCGGTAAACACTGTTTTTCGAGCTTCGAGCTGAATAAACATGTTACATTAAATAAAAACACTAAAAACATCCAGTTAGGTAGAAAAGTAACTTGCCTTTGATAACTATTATTGGGTTTGTATTACTGTACACATAGATTCGAAAGAGTTGTCAAAAAACAAATACATAACAAATAAATGTTATCAAAGGCAAGATAAGTTACTTTTCTACCAAACTGGATATATTTTTTGTGTTTTTATTCAATGTAACATGTTTATTCAGCTCGAAAAACAGTGTTTGCCGATGTATTGGCCTGACTTTCATAGAAAACACTCGTCTAGTTGAAACCACTATCAATAATTTCCCCTACTCTTTATCTGTGCCTAAACCTAAAGATAGATTCCATGAACAAAGTTTCTTAGAACTGCACGTCTGTGAAATTCTTGTTTTCCTCCTTCCAACTAACTACAACATGGTTGTCTTAAAGTCCAACGTGAGCGGAACCCCTTAAGTAATCCAATTTACCAAATTTCCACTAACGATTACGATATTGTACCATTGACTTCCGTCCACTCACTAACCCATATCCTTGTGTGGCTTTTAGCCATTGATAAGTGGTGACTCCATTGTAAAAAAAAAAAAAAAAAAAAAAAAAGTGGATTCTTTCAAATCGGGGCTGTTGAATGATAGCAAGTTTCTCAATATTCGGTTCATCTTCTTTCCAACAAATGGCGGGGGAGGGGAGGATCATCCTCAACAATAGTATCCGTAACCGAGTTAAGTAAAGGATGACTGCGAAGGAGGCCTGGTTGAGACGTATGATCAAGTGCAGAATTATCAGACACTGGTATCATTGCTGAGGGGGTTAGAAGAGGGAGCATCAGCAAGCACGGGAGCACGAGTGGGTGGAAAGCTGAGCAGTACTGGGATTGCCGGCTGACAGGATGATTTGATCAGTGACTGCATGTGGTGGCGTCAACGTCAGAAAACGCCTATTACGGAGTGTGATTCGGCCAGAGTGGAACACTTTCACTCTGTACTGATGATTGAGAGCAATGTGTAATTTCAGAAGAGTTTCCGATGGGTAGCTATCTATATATAAAAGCGAAAGTATGTATGTACGTATGTATGTGCACTTTTTGTGTATGCCCGCAAAAGGCTTTTTTCGCTGGCCTTCTCAGTCAGCTCGCTCCTTAAAACTTTTTATATGCTGTCTAAATGATAATATGTACGAGTTACGAACGGGGGTTGCGTGTGTATTTAATTCGTCAGACTTTCACGCTCTATTTTTTCCAGATTTTTCGATCGCTGCGTGTTTCTTTCGCTTTTCAGTATAAAAAAGCGAATGATGGGGCGGGGGGGGAAAACAGAAACTGGCTTGCAGCGACTTAACTATCGAGCACCTGTTAATTTCACTGTATAAACGATAAATTAACACAGCTTTCACTTCCTCTCCCCTCGTGGCCGAGATGGTTCGATGTTTGTTTTTTTTTTCCTTTCGTTTCCACCTTTGCGTCTTCGGGTTCAAGCCTACCTTTTTTCTTTTACACCTCCAAACACTCGGGCAATGCCGGGTACCCCCCCTAGTCTATACATAAAAGCGAAAATGTATGTATGTATGTTCGCTTTTTGTGTATGTCTGCAAAAGGATTTTTTCTGGCAGCTTCTCGAGGTCGTCGCTCATTTTTTAAAACTTTTTATATGCTGTGTAAATGATGACATCTACGACTTAACAACGAGGGTCGCCTGTCTATTTAATTTGCCAGACTTTGAAACGTTAAATATTCGACATTTTGAGATCGCCGCATGTTGCTTTCGTTTTTCGGTATACAAAAAGCGAAATTAGATTCGAATCCCTGCCTCACGGCCAGTGGTCTCTAGAAAGTGATATAACATTTGGTCAATGCCGGCTTACCATCGTCATACAAGACAGTTGCCTTCATTTCAAGACGAGCCACTCCCCTTATAAACGGGGGAGCTGTTTTTCTCCAAAGTTAGGTAAAAACAAACAAACCGGGTCATTGACCTCATTAAAAACTGTCCCACAGAAAATGTTAACTGCTGAATAACTGCTTACGTCGTTGTCATCATTCTCGCACAAAATGTTAACTCTACGACTTCCACTTGATGCCATTAATTGCGGACACCTGTCAATTCTCATCTTAGATAAATTCCAACTTCTTTCAGTAACTCATTCTTGCTAGCTGAGCGGTTAACGTGTCACGTTCTTTTTCACATTTTATTTTCCAACTTCGCCTCAAGGCTTCGGGTTCGATCCTACCTACTTACCAAAAATTACGTGCTGGAATGCTAAAAGATTTAATTTTTGACGTTTCTGAATTTTTGAGATTAGGATTGGTTATTCGTGTTATTTTGATTCGTCGGACTACTGTTCTCACCTTGAGTGTGATTGTCACAACGTTTCAGTCAATGTAACCTCCGACCTTCTTCAGGTGTATCTTGTTGAACTCGGGGAATTTGGACGGAATTTTGAGCAGAACCCTTTATTTATTTCACGGAGGTAGTGTGCTCCTGTTATGCCAGCCATAACTGGATAGAGGTCCTAAGTAATTTAATACGATATGGAAACCAGTAATTATAAACAATAGATAATATATACAAGTAATAAGTAAAAACATTAATATATATATATATATATATATATATATATATATATATATATATTAATGTTGATATATAGTAATTAGTAATAGTGATATTTACAACTAGAAATAAAAATAGGTTTAAGGCTCCTATAATTTGTACTAGAAGGATCCGTGGCGCGGTGGTTAGAGTACTTGGAAAAATCAATTGTAAAAAGTGATATTCTCCTCATGGTCGAAGGTTCAATCCTCAGTATGGCCGATCGAAAAATACAATTGCAAATTACTTAAGACCTCTATTCAGTCATGGCTGATGGAACAAGAACATGCTACTCCCGTGAAGTAAATAAAGGCTTCTGCTCGAAATTCCGTCCGAATTCCCGAGTTTGACAAAAACATTTCCCAGTTCGATAAGATACATCTGAAGAAGGTCGGAGGCTACATCGACTGAAACGTGAAAATCACACTCCGGATGAGAACAATAGTCCGATGAATCCAAATAATATGATTTAATTTTTATGGAGCAATTCTGGTTTCTGATTGGTTGATAGTAAAATGTGAATTAATTTAATTTGACAGTACCTGTCGGCAGCGTTTATAAATAGAATCTTCCAACTTTCAGAGATCATACATTCATAATTACATCAAAAATATTGCAACAGGGTAAAACACTTCCACAATGCGACCACCAAGAACCCACTTTATGTTTTCATCTGTAAAAGGACATTTGACCCTAACACTAACTGCTGAAACTTGTGCACTTTGGAATTATATCGCTTCCAGAACTCTTCATTGCGCTTTTTAAGCGATGATCCCCATCCTCTGCAGAAATGACCCCCTTTTTATGCAAGTGATAGTGTTAAGGATGAGACAGAATTCCATCATGAAGCTGCTTTTTTTTTTTTTTTTTTTTTTTTTTTTAAAATTTTTTTTTTACACAGTAATCACCACTTATCAAGGCCCGGAAGCCACTCCGGGATAAGGGTTATTGCAAGTACATTATGTTAGTGTGGAGATTTGATGAAGTGTTTACTTAAGGGGGCGGTTCATTAGGAATTTGTTAACGTTGGACTTGAAGACATCCAAGTTGTAGTCCGGTGGGAAGCAGGCAGATGGAACAGAGTTCCACAGGTGTGCAGTTTTAAGAAAGAAGCTTTGTTCATGGAATCCACGTTTTGATTTAGGCACAGATAAAGAGTGGGGGAAATTTTTCACAGTGGATTCAGCTAGACGAGTGTTTTTCATGAAAGATTGGCGAGGGGGGGGGGATCAGAGACTGCAAGACTTAACTTCAAATTAGGCATAGGAGTGTTTCGGTGTTGGAGTATAGCACTGCCATTTGTATCAACATTGTTGTGTGTAATCCTTTTGGCTGCCTTGACTCCTAGCTCAGCTATGCCATTGGATTGAGGGTATACCACTGATGAGTAGGTGTGCTACATTCCATACACGGAGAAAATTTTGTAACTCTGCACTCATACTTTGTATCACCATCAGTGCTAAGTTCTTCGATACATTAAATACAATAAACAAGTCCCAACAGATGTTAACAAATGTCTTTCCATTGACCTCCCCCCTCATGGACCCTCAGGACATAGATACAGATCCAACTAAATCTGTCAATAATGATTAGGTATGCATGCGAGTCAATTTCAAAATAGTCGCTGCAAATCTGCTGGAATGGCTACTCTGGAGATTTAATGGAGATTAGTGGCTCAGGTGGATGTGATGGTGCATGCTTTGCACAATAAAAACAATTTCATCTCTGTAGTTTTTGATGCATCGGTCAAGACTGGGTCAATTAACACATTGATTCACTCGGAATTTCATGGCGGAAACTCCCTAGTTGGCAGCATCGAGGTTATCCAGAATAACCTTCTTCAAGACCTGTGGAATAACCAGCCTCTTAGCTTACAATATGAAAACACTTCACTTACGTTTATAATTTATGTTTCAGGCATCGTTGGGTGGTCTTCCATTAATCAAGTGAACCGTTGAGTGACTTCTCTCCCCCCCCCCCCAATCCCCTCCTTATATGGCGCTGGAAAGTGAGGACACAGAGACCGAATTCTTCTCAGATGCTGGTATCCTGCAAGATGTCGCTGCTAAGTACCGCCAGTCCTTCCAACAGAATCGCATCACGACTTCAGTATTGTCCGAACTTGATAAGGATGCACTCACTGAGTTAGGTGTGGCACACTCTCGCTGACAAGTTGGCCATCCTCAACTTAGCCCGATCGCTCTCATCATCGCCTACTGACTATCTATTGCTCTCTCAACTAGGGTTGGATCAAATACTGACTTTTAACGATTGAAATACAAATACTTTCGTTTAGGTTACCAGAAATACAAATACTTTTATTCCTAAGTCTAAAAATACAAATACGAATACTTTTATTCCTCAATCTCAAAATACAAATAAAAATATAACTGATTTAAACAAAAACAAATATAAGTACATTTTTTTCAAAGTAATAAAGAAATCTGAAAATCTGCAAAATAAAGAGGAAAAAGAAAAGAAATATTTCCTTCCAAATTTGACTTCTACATTACATTCTATATCGTGTCCGCATTGCATTTTATTATCATTAGAACTCTGAAAGTTTCCATCTCTCTCTCTAATATAAATACAAATACAAAATACTATTTTCCTGGATGCCATAATACAAATTACTTTTTCTTGTGATGTTAAAATACAAATACAATTGCATTACAAATACAATTGTATTTGATCCAATCCTACTCTCAACCAAGGATGCCTCAGATAAGGTCAAACCTCCATCTGTCTCCACTGGAATGACCAAACCACAATTCCGCAAGTTTTGAATGGACTGAGGCATTTACAAAAAAAATCATGCGATATTCCAAGATGAACATCATCCCTCATCAGTATAATTGCTGCAGTGATTCTGTCCAGAATAATATTGTCGACACTGTGCCACAGTTTTTCGAGTTACCGGAGGAATTTGTGGTTCTGGAGGGTTATGCGGCCTAAACCATTGATTTTAACCCGATATTGTTTATATGGAAGGCATTCAACCTGTTTTGTTCCATCTATGTCGACCCTGCTTGCTCTGTATCACCACATCTGTTCCGACATTGAGATGGTGCTGCATTGCCCAATACTCTGAGGTTGTGGGGATAGGTAAGAGTTGGCTGCAAAACGGGAGGAGGGTCAAATCGCCAGTCGGAGACAAAGGAAGGAGGTCTCGTGCGCACCGGAAGAAAGCGCGGGACTTCCGGTTGAAGGAGAGAAGATTCGAGAAGGAGATTCGCCCCGCTGCGTCAGTGAACACACGGACAGATTCTCCCACCCGACCTAAAGAAATGAGAAGAGGATTCGCCCTGCTGCGTCGGTGAATGTATGGACAGATTCTGTCACCAAACCTGAAGAGACATAATGAAGAAAAAAAAAAGAGAAATAAGGCACCAGTGAACTGAAGCCGATTACGCTCTCTTGTTGTGGGCCAACGCCTTCAATTACTAAACACTGCCTAACTCACACAACCAGAAAAAAAAGACACCGAAGTAAATTCAAACCAACTTTGTTTCCATCTAAACCGATAAGTTTTTTTTGTTTTTTTTTTACACAGGCATCACCACATTATCAAGGCCAAGAGGCCACTCAAGGATAAGAGTTAAAGAGTGTACAGTAGAAATTGGAAAATATAGTAATCATTAGCAATGAAAATTCGGTAAATTAGTTAACTTATATGGAACAGCTCATAAAGAACTTATTTACGTTGGACTTGAAGACAACCATATTGTACTCAGCCGGAAAGCAGGAAAACGGAAGACAATTCGACAGGCGTGCAGTTCTAAGGAAGAAGCTTTGTTCATGGAATCTACGTTTAGGTTTAGGCACAGATAAAGAGTGGGGGAAATTATTGATAGTGTTTTCAGCTAGACGAGTGTTTCTTGTGAAAGTTTGGCGAGGGGGGGACCATAGACTGAAGCTCAGTCGAACACTTTCCATGAAAATAACGATACATCAGAGACAAGCTCGCAACATCTCTTCTGTGAGATAGAGGTTGCTGTGAAGAGAAAAAGACATCTCCTACGAGGCTACAAAGTCTATTTTGAACTCTATCAAGACAGGACAAGTTCTTTCTAGCAGCTCCTGCCCAGATATGGCAACAGTACTCCATCCTTGGACGTACCTGGCTCTTATATAGATAGAGAATTGCATCAGCAGTGAGATATCTACTGGATCGATAGAAAGATCCCACCATTTTTCCAGTGGCCCTGGCAACAGATCTGATGTACGTGTTCCATTTAAGATCAGGAGTAATTGTCAAGCCCAGAAGCTTGTCAAAACTTGAGGCCTCCTGAAGACGAGAGCCATATTCTCCTTTTGTGGATTTCTCTCCACGCTAACCTTTTCTCTCACAAATTCACGAACATTCTCTTCTGCCACAAAAACTCTCTCTCTACCTACTTCGCACCAATAAAGCTGCTTTTCTTAGCTTTAAAATATGTCTGTTTTATTTATTTCTATGAAGTCAGATAATCAAACACAAACATGATAAACCCACTTCTATACGCCATAATCAAACAAACATGATAAACCCACTTCTATACGCCATAATCAAACACAAACATGATAAACCCACTTCTATACGCCATAATCAAACACAAACATGATAAACCCACTTCTATACGCCATAATCAAACACAAACATGATAAACCCACTTCTATACGCCATAATCAAACACAAACATGATAAACCCACTTCTATACGCCATAATCAAACACAAACATGATAAACCCACTTCTATACGCCATAAGGTAACCTGCTACACCACTACGCTAATTAGGAAAGCCAGTTTAGATGGTTGGGATTAGATCTTAGTATTTGGGATTCTCATGTGCTGCTTTCGAGACATCATCAAGGGTGACGCTGCTTAGCTTGTTCATGGTTGAGACACCGATCATCATCAATGCATCTTGAGGGATGTATCAATTTGATCAAGTGTGTCACAAGTTCACTAAGAAGTTATAAAACAGCCGCGATTGAACCTGGGTTATGTAACGAAGCATCTGCTCCCCCCTCCCTTACTCCACTTTCCCTGGGGGATGCATTGTGGTAAACCTCCATGGTTGGGGGTTGACTCTTTGAGGTTTTGCGTTTTCGGATTGCTTATTACACTCAAATCTTGGTCATTAAATATGCCCAAAAGCTGTTTGTGGTCTGATGCAGCAATGAGGTTCTCACAGCTAAGGATGATTAGACGAGAATGTTGCAATGCCCACAATATTCCTAAGGCTTCACCTTCTGTGGGTGAATAATTTCGCTCGGCCTCTTTCGTGAAGCATGACCCTGAAAATATCAATTTTCAGTCTTCAGAACAGCACAAGTGGTTGATAGTGCATTCCTCTTCAAATTGAAAAAATTTGTCTCAATTTCAGATATTTTTGTCATTTGTAATTCCCTTGTGTGTGTATAATGTGTGTATTAGTGGCCAAACAAGGCCACAGGGGAGACAACTGAAGCAGCAAAACTGAAGCTAGTCTGCAGGACACTATACAGTCGAACCCCAGGATACGGCCTTAAAAATTAGTAACAAAATACAGTACAGTATATAATACACATGTATATAATCAAATAACATTATAAATAACACCGTAAGGTGGGGCAAATACCGTTTTAGGTCTATTTTATTGATCTGAAAATATAGATTCTTTTTCACCAGTTGTCATAAAATTTAAACGATAGAATAGTATTATAATCTTCAAAAAAGCCTGCAAATTTTCATGTAGTTTCGGCCCATAGGACAAAAGACATGAGCATTTCAATATTCAATTTGCCTTTGGCTACGAGGGTAGATATATCCATACATATATATGAGAGAGAGAGAGAGATACCACTTTTTAGGGCAATTTTATAAGTTCGAAATCTTGGTGACTATTGATCAGAATTTAACAAATGAAGGCTCGTTGGAAAGCTAATGACCTGAATTGTGTAGTGGGCTATGTGACATTTGCCTTTAAGGTCGCACATTGTTTAAATAAATAGGGGATCACTTTTCTATATTAATTTAATGTAATATGAGCACCCACTTTATGGTCACTGGCTATAAAGTGGGTGTTTATTCTACATTAAATTAATACAGAAAAGTGATCCCCCACTTTTTAAAGCTATAATTTATTCATATCATTGAAATTGTTTCCTGGTATTTTAACTTGTTTTCGTTTTCAGGACCGTTTAAAATCTTTAATAACTGTAATTTTAAAGGATTTTTTGTTGGTGGAAGGATTTCATAGTCATTTGTTTTCCTAGTTTTGCATATGAATTACAAAATATCTGATATTTTCCCAAAACCTCTGGCCTTGGAGGGGAAACTAAAATTTGCTGCTATGGTTTCAAATGATCTGAAATAACAGCAAGGGGAGACTTGATTCCATATATTTCCCATATGTTATATCTCCCCTCTTTGATTTTCATACATGGCGTAAATTTCGCAGTGTATAAGGATTATTTGTAGGCACATCCAAAAAATGGAAGAAAAACCAAGTTGTTGTTTATTTTTTAAAACGAATCAAAGTCTATTAAAATCCATTATTTTTTTTTTTAGCAACTTTTTTTTTTCCAGAAAGATAAAAGCGTGAATTTTATATGAAAAGGACAATATAAATTTTTTTTTCATTTCTTAACAGAATTAAAATTTTTTTTTAATTTTCAAAAAAAAAAAAACACTATCACTGCCATTTTTGTCTCGATGGAATGACACATTATTTATTTTTATTTTTTTGTCCAAATAAGATTTAGGATGATTTACTATAAGAATATGCAAAAGTATTATAGCATAGGTACCTGAATTTCAAATAATTCTTTTCTCGCTTCATAGATTTTGCGGCGGAGTGAAATTAAAAAAAAATCCCAAAACTTAATAGTTTGGAAGAAACTATGGTAGCCTTAACCTGACTAAATGAAGTTTGTCCTGTAAGTTTCCATGTATTGATCCTCCAATTTATCGGAGAGGGACCTATGTTTTCAGTGGCGTCCGTGTGTCCATTAGTCCGGACTATTGCCAGATAACCGTCCATTAGTTTTTCCTGAAATTTTGCCACAAATTATATTTCATTAAATAGATGTGCACAATAAAAAATTTTTTTTTACAAAAATTCCTGTTGTGCCCCCAGGGGCTCAAGAGGTAAAAAATGCCCCAAAATGGCCCGTTGTGCCTCATAACTTTTGATCCATGCATTAGATTTTTTTGAAGCTTGGCCATAATGTGGAACTCATTGTCTTTAATATAAATCCAGTATGGGTGATCCTGGCAAAATTCTGGTTTGCGTCCCCGGGGACTTTTAGTGCTAAAAATGCCTCTTTTTGTGTCTCTTTTTTTTCATATTTCTCAATAAAAACTTGATATGTCTGACTATATAGTGTTTTTTCACGGTGGTCAACGCAAATATACATGTGTTAAGGTTTGAAACTGTACCGTTATCCACTCCCCAGGGGCTCCAAAGAGGTAAAAAGTGACACTTTTTGCCTCATAGCGTTTGATCCATCGATTAGATTTTCCTGAAACTTGGCCAAAATGTGGAGGCTATTGTTAACTTCAGTATGGGTGACCCTGGCAAAATTCTGGTTCGCAAGTCTCAGGAAAAGGGAAAGATGAACAACTGTTTGTATATCTTATGGTCTACCATAGGTGAATTCATATCACGTAACGACAAATTGCGGAAAGAAATTATCATATTTTTAACAATGTGCGGTTATTTATTGATTTTTTATTTATTTTTTTGATTCTTCAACGCATTTCCTATTTAATGGTATATTAGCAATATTGGGTTCATTTAAAGAAAATTATTAATTTATTTTTCAAAGATTTAAAAGTAGTGGGTTTTTTTTTGTAAAAATAATGAAATTTTTTTTTTTTTTTTTGCTAATAATTAACAAATTCAACGAATTTCACACTTCAAAACACAAAAGATGAAAAATTAAACATTCAAAATTCAGATTTTCAACCTTAAAATTTGACATGTGTGCAGTTTTTTTTTCTCTCTACAATCCTCACCCTCCCCACAATAAAATATATTTTGTTCAGTTTCGGCTGATTATTTTGAATATATTTGTAACCACCAATAAAGAAGGTGGAGTTTGTAGGCAAAAAATATACATATAAATATCAAGTATGAAAAAATAATGTACACCATTATAAAGTTCATTCTTCCACTTAAGAATCGGTGAAAATTTTGTTTTGATTGGATAATTACTTGATTTTTGGTAGAGACTCCAAAAAATACGTACTCCCTCCTTCGGTTTTGGTCGTGCCTAATTATTTGATACTGGAGATATTCATAATCGTACCCTATTTCAAAAAGACGGAAGATATAACATGAGAAATATTTGAAATCAAGTCTCCCCTTGCTGTTATCATTTGAAACATAGCAACAAGTTTTAGTCTCCCCATCCATCATAGCCAGAGGTTTTGGGGGAAATATATGTGTATATGTCTATCATATGTGTGTGTGTGTGTGTGTGTGTGTATATATGTCTATCGTGTGTGTCTATCGTGTGTGTGTGTGTGTGTCTATCATGTGTGTGTGTGTGTCTATCATGTGTGTGTGTGTGTCTATCATGTGTGTGTGTCTATCGTGTGTGTGTGTCTATCGTGTGTGTGTGTCTATCGTGTGTGTGTATATATGTCTATCGTGTGTGTCGTGTGTGTGTGTGTCTATCATGTGTGTGTGTGTATATGTCTATCGTGTGTGTGTGTGTGTGTATCGTGTGTGTATATATGTCTATCGTGTGTGTGTATATATGTCTATCGTGTGTGTGTATATATGTCTATCGTGTGTGTGTATATGTCTATCGTGTGTGTGTGTATGTCTATCGTGTGTGTGTGTATGTCTATCGTGTGTGTGTGTATGTCTATCGTGTGTGTGTGTGTATATGTCTATCGTGTGTATGTTGTGTGTGTGTGTCTATCGTGTGTGTTTACTAATGTATGTGTGTGTGTAAAATATAATAAGATTATGTATATGTGTGTGTGTATATGTCTATCGTGTGTATGTTGTGTGTGTGTGTGTCTATCGTGTGTGTGTTTACTAATGTATGTGTGTGTGTAAAATATAATAAGATTATGTATATGTGTGGGTGTATGTATGGATATCTGTTTATATGTTTATACGTGTGTGTGTGTGTGTGTGTTCATTTTGGCCGCTCCGTTGTTAATAGAAATGGATGACGTCTTTAAGTTGGCTGTCGTTTTCCTTTAAGAAAAAAAAGAAAAAAGAAAAAAGACACGTCAATTAACGGATTTACGTCGACAACAGCAAAGGTTAAGAATAATTTGAGTATTTCTTATACTTTTTATTTCATCGTTTCTTTTTTTGTTTTACTTTGCTTGAAGTTTTCGTATTGTTTATTCGTCGGCTTTTTGCGTCTCAATTTTAGTTTCACATTCAACCCCCCCCCTTCCCGAAAATGGGCGATTCCTGGTTTCTGCGCTTTTTAAATTAGTTCAATATATATATATATATATATATATATATATATATGTATATATATATATATATATATATATATATATATATATATATATAAACGTTGGCGTTCATTTAGTTTCGTCTGTTTGTTTACGATATCACGTCAGATAAATTTTGGGCTTTACGATGGATGCCCTGGAAAAGTCACTTCCGATCAATGTCTACCAGTTTTAAAATATTTTGAAAAAAAAAAAAAAAAATAAATAAACAGTATAGTTCGTTTGCATATTTTAAAACTGGTAAACATAATCAGAAAGGGCTTTTCCAGGGCATTCATCACAAAGTCCAAATATCAGCTGACGTGATATTGTAAACAAACATAGATGGAATTTCATGGACGTCTAACATTTTCCATATTTTTACGGAATCCAAATTTTATACAAAAAAATATTTAAAAAAACAAAAATTTTGAGTTTTTATTCATTTTCGGTTTTGTCGAAGAAATCCAAGTATTTTATTTCATAACTAAGAAGCACCTGTTCATTTCGTCGCTAAATTTTATTTACTTACAAGTGAGTCCCTACCTCCACCGGTCCACGGTTTAAAATGTAATAATTACCGTTGGTAGGTACGCGTGTAGGTAGTGACAACCGGTTTTGATAATCCTTTCTTTTTTAAATTAGTTTTTATTTAGTTGAACTAAAATATTGTTTTTATTTTTAAACTATTAGTTTTTTTGTTTTTTTTAACTAAAATATTGTTTTTATTTTTAAACTATTAGTTTTTTTGTTTTTTTTTAACTAAAATATTGTTTTTATTTTTACAATTGCAATGTTGGGGTTTCAGGTTCGAATTCTGCCAACGTCAATAGAATATTTATTTTATCAGTTAAAGCTTTTTTTTTTTTCTTTTTAATTGACTTTTATTTTAATTTTTTTCGTTTGATTAAAAAAAATAATTGCTCTCATTTCATTTTATTTTTTTTATTACATTCACGTTTCTAAATTGCTTTATATAGTCTTGTGGTTTCAGGTTCAAATCCTGCTACAAGAGGAAAGTGGCATCATTTATTAATTAAAGATTTTTTGTGATTAATTTTTTCTCTAATTTTTTAAATTTAATTTTTAATCTGATTTTTTTATGTGTGATTAATTCTTTTTTCTAATTTTTTAAGCTTGAATTTTAATCTGATTTCTTTTATTTGTTTTTATTTAAAAAAATTTAAAAATTGGCTTTTTTTTTAGTTTATTTTTTACTTAATTAATTTTTTACTTAATTAATTTTTTAAATATTCATTTATAGTATTGAGGCTCTATGTTCTAATTTTGTTAACATTACATACACCATTTGTCACATAATATTTTTAAACATTTTTTTTTTTACTTTTGTAAAAAATTTTTTTATTTGATTTCCAAAGATTTATTTTTAAATTTTTATCGAATTTTATTTTAGTTTTTAATTAAAATAAAAAAAAAATTTGTGTGTGTGTGTGTGGGGGGGGTTATAATCTTTTATTTTTTTAAATTCATTTTTTTTTTTATATTGATTTATAGTATCAAGGTTTTGGGTTCAAATCCTGACACTAACAAGCAAAGAAAATGCATCATTTATCAATTTTTATATTTCATTCATTTTTTTTTATTTTTTTGTGTTAATTTTTAAAATTACTAAAATAAATTATTTTTATTTTTAAATTTAGTTTTGTTTGAAACTAGATTTCCCACTTTCTATTGAGATGAAACACGAGCATACTAAGGATGAAATAAATACTTTTACTTACCAGTAAAATTTTTTAAAAAGATCTATAAGAGCCCCTCTCCTAGTGTATTTTTACATGTGTCAACAATCTGTTCTAAGTGACAGTTTTCTGGAGGTTGAAGGTCCAACCTGATTTATAAACCTAAATCCTGGAATTTCTTTTTCAGTCCAAGAAGTCAGTCAGAATTGGAACCTATACCATCCAACTTCAAAATTCTGGCTATTGTAGGGTGGAACGATAAAATTATCACCCTAGAAAAAACGTAATTCCGTTTGATTAATTTGTGAATTTGCTGATTAATTACTTTTCTCTTTTCTATTCAAATTTGCTGATTAATTACTTTTCTCTTTTCTATTCAAATTTGCTGATTAATTACTTTTCTCTTTTCTATTCAAGTTTGCTGATTAATTACTTTTCTCTTTTCTATCAAATTTAAACAATTTCATCAATGCCAAGTGACTCATCAGATAGATTTAACATATGAACATAGTAACTGCTAATTTAACTTAAGATTTGTTATGTGTCTTGCCACTATTATGACTTTTTGCCTTTATCAAATAAAATTACGAAGTATAATTTCCAATTCATAAATCAATCTAATTAAACGGATAAGAAAAAAGAAATTACAAACCAACTACAAAGTACAAATTGTAATTCTTTAAGTGAATGACTATGAGATAAAGTTCTGCACGTGCTGCCGCTCTACTTCCTCTATTCTTGGTGCCTGTCTCCTCTGCTCTCGTAGTCTCTCCAGTATTTAAAGTTGAATACTTTTAAGTTGTAGAAACATTAGAGTTTCTCCATTCTCAGAACAGTCTGTTTCTCATTGGTTCATACACATGAAAACCTGTATTAAAGAGCCTCTCACTCCACACAAGATGAACGTGATGCGCTTAAATATTTTGAAGCCAATTTACTCAGCAGTGGTAAGGTCTCTTGTATCTACTTCCACCATTGAAATGGATCCTCACCTCTTGTGAGTAGTTGTAAAGCTACATAATGATAAAGTTCTTTCATGCACCGTGACCTGTTCTTTGTAGGTCAACAAGCTATCTTAGTGTGGCAGGACCCGTCAATCGATTTGGTTGATCTTAATTTCACGATCGGGTTGATATGTCGCCGCGTCGTCGATCTGTCGTGCTTGAAGGAAAGCAATTTCATGCACATAAAAGAAAAACAACTCTGTTCTCTATTCTACTGATTAAATTCAAGATAAGATATACAAATATATATAGTTGCATACAATTGTCCGTAGTTCAATGTTGATTTTCACAGACTCCGCCGAGTCAAAATAGGTTAATTTCTCTTGGTATCGCGGTGAAATGATGCAGGAAGAGAGGAGTGTATGACTACTCTTCAACGGTGCTCGACTCTGCTCCAAACTTTAGCTCAACTCTGCTGTGTGCGACTCTGGGACCCGGTCATATACTTAGGGAAGGGGTGAGACCAGGGCCTTTTGCTGGACTAATTGTATCCAGTTACGTCACCCCCAGGGGAGGTTCTTTCTTCCCCGTGTGCACCTGTGGTTCTGCAAGCGCTCTGCTGCCCTGAAAGGTCACTCCCGCAACTTCTGGGTTGCGGGCATTGTACTCAAACTATAAACATCCTTAGTCTCGAATCTTGAGTAATTCCATTTTCGGAGTACAATTTACAAAAAAAACAAAACAAAAAAAAACAATGTTGTCATTGATTTTCATAACAATGAAAATCACAATCCAATCTTTCTCTCAGCAAGGTCTTTTGCCGTTGCCCGGGCACACAAATGATAATTAAAGAATAAAAGAAATCATATCGGCCCAGCTTCTCCAGCATTTCGGGAGTCTTGACTCCCCCCTGTGGGGAGCCCACACGTCACACACTTAAGCATAAGGGATTTACTCCTTTTGAGTTTAGATTGTAATTCTTGTAATTCTGTTGCAGTCTGCAGGTTTACCTCAGCTTCTACCTGCTCTAAGTTTTGATTTGTTAGTGTAGGTTTATTTGAAGCTAATTCATCAGATTTGAAAGAGATACAGTTTTACTTTCACTTTGATCTTCTTGACCTTCAACAGAAATTGAACAAGTGTATCCTGCTGATTCTGCTTCATTGTCATCAGTAGAAATAGATGGAGAATCCAATTAATAGTATTTTCCATGTTATTTTGAAATTTTAATTTGAATCGTGGATCTAGGAAAGTAGACACAAGTTTTTATCATTTAGGATGAAAATCTTGTTTCCATTGATTCATGGAATTGTTCTACAGTGGTAAGACGGATTCCACTAAAGTCAGAAGTATCAGGATTAGAGTGGACGATTTCTGACAGAAATAATCTCCAAACTAAAATTGTAGGTATTGTCATCGATAAAGTTGAAGTTTTGTGACTTGTTTCTTTGGTGATTTCTTCAAATGGACTCGGTAATTGGACGATTTTTTTTTTTTTCAAACAAGTCCCCTTTGGTAAGTTGTTAAGGTAGGAATCTCATTACCAGCGTACATTACAAGATTTTTTTTGTCTTGAATTCCTTTTCAGCATATAATATGTTGAATTCCACCGTTGAATGAGTTTGTTTGTTCAAATTAAGCTGATCCTGTATCTCAGTGAATTTGCTAATTTCTAATGGAGAGTGATTAAAGTGAGGGACTATATTTTTGTTATAAGGATTGTCTTAACAACCTGTTGGGAAACTGAGTCATTCGTTGTGATGTAGTGATTCTAAATGATATTCCTCGACACCAGCAACCATATTTGTTCCTGAATCCCGCAAGACTAAGAAAACTTTATTGAATGAGGGTAATAATCCACAATAAATGAATACGTCTTAGAAAGGTTCGTTCAAAAGTTAATAAAAGGAAGCCGCAATGAACATTCAGGGACAAACATTCCAGGAACAAGTGGCAGCAACTAGAAACACCAAAAAATCAATATTAGCCGAAAAAGAAAGTTTAGAATATTAATGACCACAGGTCACAAAAGATTCATTATCTGATAATGGAAATGATTGATGTTGATATTCGACCATACTCTGTAACATCTGACATTGGATTTAATAGGTTTATTGTAAAACTTTATTATTGTAAAACTTTATTATTGTAAAACTTTATTATTGTAAAACTTTATTATTGTAAAACTTTATTATTGTAAAACTTTATTATTGTAAAACTTTATTATTGTAAAACTTTATTATTGTAAAACTTTATTATTGTAAAACTTTATTATTGTAAAACTTTATTATTGTAAAACTTTATTATTGTAAAACTTTATTATTGTAAAACTTTATTATTGTAGAACTTTATTATTGCAGAACTTTATTATTGCAAAACTTTATTATTGTAAAACTTTATTATTGTAAAACTTTATTATTGTAAAACTTTATTATTGTAAAACTTTATTATTGTAAAACTTTATTATTGTAAAACTTTATTATTGTAAAACTTTATTATTGTAAAACTTTATTACAGTATTGCATCAAGAAAGTACTTCACTGCAAAATAATTTGATATGTTTACAAAAGTAAAACAAAAATTCAATTGTCTCTTGTTGAAATTAGCATTTCACAGATTTAAGATTTTATCTCCATCCAGAACATTTTATCTCCATCCAGAACATTTTATACTCATCCAGAACATTTTATACTCATCCAGAACATTTTATACTCATCCAGAACATTTTATACTCATCCAGAACATTTTATACTCATCCAGAACATTTTATACTCATCCAGAACATTTTATACTCAATCCAGAACATTTTATACTCATCCAGAACATTTTATACTCATCCAGAACATTTTATACTCAATCCAGAACATTTTATACTCATCCAGAACATTTTATACTCAATCCAGAACATTTTATACTCAATCCAGAACATTTTATACTCAATCCAGAACATTTTATACTCATCCAGAACATTTTATACTCATCCAGAACATTTTATACTCATCCAGAACATTTTATACTCAATCCAGAACATTTTATACTCAATCCAGAACATTTTATACTCATCCAGAACATTTTATACTCAATCCAGAACATTTTATACTCAATCCAGAACATTTTATACTCAATCCAGAACATTTTATACTCAATCCAGAACATTTTATACTCATCCAGAACATTTTATACTCAATCCAGAACATTTTATACTAATCCAGAACATTTTATACTCATCCAGAACATTTTATACTCATCCAGAACATTTTATACTCATCCAGAACATTTTATACTCAATCCAGAACATTTTATACTCAATCCAGAACATTTTATACTCAATCCAGAACATTTTATACTCAATCCAGAACATTTTATACTCAATCCAGAACATTTTATACTCAATCCAGAACATTTTATACTCAATCCAGAACATTTTATACTCAATCCAGAACATTTTATACTCAATCCAGAACATTTTATACTCAATCCAGAACATTTTATACTCATCCAGAACATTTTATACTCATCCAGAACATTTTATACTCAATCCAGAACATTTTATACTCAATCCAGAACATTTTATACTCAATCCAGAACATTTTATACTCAATCCAGAACATTTTATACTCAATCCAGAACATTTTATACTCAATCCAGAACATTTTATACTCAATCCAGAACATTTTATACTCATCCAGAACATTTTATACTCATCCAGAACATTTTATACTCATCCAGAACATTTTATACTCAATCCAGAACATTTTATACTCAATCCAGAACATTTTATACTCATCCAGAACATTTTATACTCAATCCAGAACATTTTATACTCAATCCAGAACATTTTATACTCAATCCAGAACATTTTATACTCATCCAGAACATTTTATACTCATCCAGAACATTTTATACTCATCCAGAACATTTTATACTCATCCAGAACATTTTATACTCAATCCAGAACATTTTATACTCAATCCAGAACATTTTATACTCATCCAGAACATTTTATACTCATCCAGAACATTTTATACTCAATCCAGAACATTTTATACTAATCCAGAACATTTTATACTCATCCAGAACATTTTATACTCATCCAGAACATTTTATACTCAATCCAGAACATTTTATACTCAATCCAGAACATTTTATACTCATCCAGAACATTTTATACTAATCCAGAACATTTTATACTCAATCCAGAACATTTTATACTCAATCCAGAACATTTTATACTCATCCAGAACATTTTATACTCAATCCAGAACATTTTATACTCAATCCAGAACATTTTATACTCATCCAGAACATTTTATACTCAATCCAGAACATTTTATACTCATCCAGAACATTTTATACTCAATCCAGAACATTTTATACTCAATCCAGAACATTTTATACTCATCCAGAACATTTTATACTAATCCAGAACATTTTATACTAATCCAGAACATTTTATACTAATCCAGAACATTTTATACTCATCCAGAACATTTTATACTCAATCCAGAACATTTTATACTCAATCCAGAACATTTTATACTCATCCAGAACATTTTATACTCATCCAGAACATTTTATACTCATCCAGAACATTTTATACTCAATCCAGAACATTTTATACTCATCCAGAACATTTTATACTCAATCCAGAACATTTTATACTCAATCCAGAACATTTTATACTCAATCCAGAACATTTTATACTCATCCAGAACATTTTATACTCAATCCAGAACATTTTATACTAATCCAGAACATTTTATACTAATCCAGAACATTTTATACTCATCCAGAACATTTTATACTCAATCCAGAACATTTTATACTCATCCAGAACATTTTATACTCATCCAGAACATTTTATACTCAATCCAGAACATTTTATACTCATCCAGAACATTTTATACTCAATCCAGAACATTTTATACTCAATCCAGAACATTTTATACTCAATCCAGAACATTTTATACTAATCCAGAACATTTTATACTCATCCAGAACATTTTATACTCATCCAGAACATTTTATACTCAATCCAGAACATTTTATACTCATCCAGAACATTTTATACTCAATCCAGAACATTTTATACTCAATCCAGAACATTTTATACTCAATCCAGAACATTTTATACTCAATCCAGAACATTTTATACTCAATCCAGAACATTTTATACTCATCCAGAACATTTTATACTCAATCCAGAACATTTTATACTCATCCAGAACATTTTATACTCAATCCAGAACATTTTATACTCAATCCAGAACATTTTATACTCAATCCAGAACATTTTATACTCATCCAGAACATTTTATACTCATCCAGAACAATTTTATACTCATCCAGAACAATTTTATACTCATCCAGAACATTTTATACTCATCCAGAACATTTTATACTAATCCAGAACATTTTATACTAATCCAGAACATTTTATACTCATCCAGAACAATTTTATACTCATCCAGAACAATTTTATACTCATCCAGAACAATTTTATACTCATCCAGAACATTTTATACTCATCCAGAACAATTTTATACTCATCCAGAACATTTTATACTCATCCAGAACATTTTATACTCATCCAGAACATTTTATACTAATCCAGAACATTTTATACTCAATCCAGAACAATGTGCAATTCTTCACTTATTCTGAAGCTGTTTTTGTACCAAAGAATGGAACAACTCTAAGTACACCCTGTTCAAAGTCTTTTGAAAGCCAGTGACCTGTCAAACTTAGAAAGGGAACATTATCTGTTGTAGCTGTTCAAATGTCTGTAATCCATGAAATTTATAACTTTTTAACTGAACGAAAATTGAAATTTTTTTTCACAATATAGCTGAGAAGGTAATCTATAAACTGTAATAATTGTTTGGAATTTGGTCGAAAAATGAGTGAGTGGTGAAGCTTTAAAGCAGTTTTAAATTACTAAAACCGCCACTTATTCATATATTCTAACTTTTGAATGATATATATATATTATATATAACGTATCAACCTATAATATATATATATATACCGTGTTTGAATAAGGTACAGCGAATGAAGTATTATGGTATCCGTTTGATGCACAGTTATCAAATTAATAGGGATTTGTACTTAAGGAAAAAAGAGCACAAATGTAACCATCGATTTGAAATTAAAAAGACATCAAATTCAATGGGCTATAACTTTTGCCCTTAACGGGTTTTAAAGTTTCGTAAAAATAGTTTGGTTAAAAATCAGTTTAAAAAACATGGTGAAAAAAGACAACCAAAAATGAAAGTTAAAAAAAAAAAAAATCTCCCAGACAATGCCGGAAAGCTACTGTTTAATGAATATTGGTTTTTAGTAAAATTCAACCCTTTTTTACTCCAATTTTCATTAAAACTAAATATAGCCCACACTATGCACCTTTACATAGCCGATGCATTCCAACATTCATACTGACCAGTTCTTTACTTTAGGAGGGAATGTGTGTGTGTGTGTGTGTGTATATATATATAATATAAAGCTGAATGTGTGTGTGCATGTGTCTGGTCACGAATAGGCTCCTATATGGTTGACTATTTTAAAAAACTGATTGCATATAATGATAGAAGATGTATTGAGACACAGGAATGGGTATGTTTGATCCTGCAGAACGGTGGTTCATTAAAATTGTGGGGTCTGTGTTCGCGCCTGGTCCACAAAGTATGGAAATAAAAAATTAAAAAAAAACGTTTACAAGTATTTTTGATATAGATGTACATAAGAATACTTTGATAAGTGTGTTTTAACTTAAATAGGGATGGTATAATAAAATTGTGGGGTTTGCATTCGCGCCTGACCTCCATAGAATGGAAATATGTCACAAAGTTTAACAAGGTTTTTTAATTTAGATCCACAGAATATTGTGATAAGTGTTTCAGTGTGAACATGTATGGTGTAATAAATTATGGTGTTTATCTATTTTATTTTTACTTTCACCATATTTTGCTTTGGTTTTGATACCCCCGAATTTGAAGCTATCTCTTTACAACCCTTCCTTTTCATAACCTATCACACTTTAATAAATCGGTCTATTTTCTGTAGGCTGTTTTTTAACCCAGTCAACAACGGGTACTTTTGCTAGTATATATATATATATATATATATATATATATATATATATATATATATATATATCTATAAAAGTGAACGTGTCTGTCTGTCTGTCTGTGTACATTTCCCTACACAATAACTCTGTCAATTTTTAGTCTATAGACTCGAAATTTGAAATACCGGGTACTGAGATTTGGGAAAATCGATGTGACGGGTGTCAGCCAGAAATTTGGCTGTTAAGGGGTCAAATTTCAACGATTTGACCTTTAAGAACTCTACCAAACTCCTCCGACAATTTTGTGTCTAGACACTTGAAATTTTAGATATAGGTTCCTTGAACCTGGATCTAATTTAATAAAGTGATTTGAGCCCGAAACTATAAATTTTAAGGGGTCATAATAGGGGTCAAATTAAAAAAAAAATTTACTCTTTTTTTTTTTTTTTTTTTTTTTTTTTTTTTGCTCAGCATACACCTCCAAACACCCGGGCTACGCCGGGCTGAAATGCTAGTATATATATATATATATATATATATATATATATATATATACACACACACACACACACTCACACTTTATATAAACATTGACGCGCACATACACACACACACACATCTTATGTAATGCATTATTTGCGACGCAATTTCTGCTAAGTTGGTCACATGGCACTTGTTGTTGTTGTTTTTACTGAGTTTTTTTTTTCCCCGATAATCCATAAGCAGACGGAAAATGGAAATATCTCCTGTGTTCACACTAAGGGTAGGAAATATCTCTTTACTTTTAATTTTATGATTATTAAAAACTGTATTTCTAATTAATACATACTAGAAAAAAAAATGTTACACGTAGGGTAACACATGCAGGTTTAATTAGAAAAAGAAAAATTAGTTTGCAAAGCCTGTTTAATATATAAAAGTAAAATTTTTTTATTTTTTTTTTGTAAGGGAGTAACTACTTATCAAGACCTGAAGGCTATTCGAGGATAAGGGCTAATGGGTGTACAGTGGTCACCGGGACACAACATACTAATCGTTAGTGGCAGAAATAGGTTATAATTTGATTATTTAAGGCAACAGCTCGATAAGAATTTGTTTACATTGGACTTGAAGATAACCATTTTGTAGTCTGCTGGAAAGCAGACCAGCGGAACGGTTCCATAGGTGGGCAATTTTTGGAAAGAGGCTTTGATCATGGAAGTTGCATTTAAATTTAGGCACAGAGAGTAAGGGAAATTTGAAAGTTAGTCGCTTTCTGCTTGCTGTAAACCTTCTTCTCTGCGCCCTCTATTTTACAGGTCAGTATAGTTTTATTATGACTGGTGTTGCTGTCTTTGTTTTTAAGAATGGACTATTCCATTTTTCTTTTTTTGTACTTTCCCATGTTTATTGTAACTCTTAATGGTGATCTGGACAGCATAAAATACATGTGGGGTGTGTGGAAACAGAGGTATAGGATGCTATGTTGTATTGTCCGGTGGGGGTTATATATTATGTATATGTGTGCCTTTTTTTTTTTTTTTTTTTTTTTTTTTTTTTTTTTTCCTTTGTCTTCACTTTTCATGAGCAAATATTTTTATATTTTGTATCTGTCTTATTTCTACGTGCGCCAGAAGTGCAGATGCAGCAGTAAATTTGCAACAAAAAGTCCATTGAGAATGCTGGTGACTATGTAGAAAAATAAATTCTGGCACACAAAAGGTCACTCATTATCATGATACTTATCATGCCCATCTTAGCTTTTCAATTTTTTAAGTTTTAAAAATAGGACACTTGAATTTTCAAACTATACTCGCGCGCGCGTGCGTGTGTGTGTAGATTATATATATATATATATATAATCTACATGTATGTATGTGTGTGTGTGTGTATATATGTGTGCATGTGGGTATATTGGAGAGTGAAGAAGGGGCTTGCGGGGAGGTGTTGGCAAGTTTGAGGTTGATCAAACCCAGTATCTGGGAATTCGTTCTTCAAACTCCTCTGCCTAACTCTCCGGGGTGGGGGCGGAATTTTAACTAAAAAAAATAGATTGAGGACATTGGGAAGGCTGCTGCAAAGAAGGTGGGTTCCCTCTATCGTGCTAGAAGACTACTCACACCCGAGAATATCCTCAGGTCACCAATCACTCAACCAATCCTCAGGTCACCAAGGTCACCCATACATGGAGTAATGCTGTCACATCTGGGCTGGTGCATCTACCACTCGTCTCTTCCTCTCGGATAGGGTCCAAAAAGAGTATTCAATCTAATATATCCCACTTTGTCAACTAAATTCCAACCCCTGTCCAATAACTGAAGCATGGTATTTGAAAAGGGAATGTGCAAGAAGCAGTTGATGAGCTGGGATGCCAAATTAGTCTGGAGTGTGAGGCGTACGGGAGATTATGTTTGATCAGAGCTGGGCTGATAAGCCACAAGGCTGCTCATGAGAGCAATGGGCCACAAAACCGTCTTGTGTTGCCAGATCTAACTTGTGTCAACTGTGGGCGGACGTGCAAAACATGAGGCGATTTGAAACGGCGTATGTATGTTCATAAAAGTGACCATCAAGCACATACTGCTAGTGGCGCTCATGTCTGCACCGTGTGTGCCAAAGAATGCCAGAGTTTGGCAGGGTTTAAAAAGCCATTTTTGTGCGGCTCATCACTGATTTGTCTTCATGTTTACATTTTTTATGTTCATATTTTTTTTATTTTTTAATGTTATATCAAGTAATGGCAATATTCCAGAACGAATTTGCTGTCATATGATTGAGGGAATTAGACCTGTAGTCTAAAGAGCAAAGTTTATTTTAATGTATGAATACTTAACAAAAAAAACATTGCTCATAGTACTGTAGATATATAATAAGCTCAATAGGTATATATATACTAGAGCTATTTTATTATTGAGTATAAAGATTAATAATTGTAAATTATGAATCGATTTTCAAAGGGGGGAAAAACCCAAATCAAATCAAGTGTATGATCGTTTTGGAAACGGTATTCATTTTATTAATTGACAATAATAATTAGTAAAGACTTTGTTTTCGAATATATAGAGAAAGAGAAATAAAAAGAAACAAACAGAGTTCTGTGTTCATCAACATTTCGTCTTTATTTCGAGACTTCCTCTGAATGAATAAAGACGAAACGTGGATGAACACATAACTCGGTTTGTTTCTTTTTAGTTCTCTATTTTGTTGGAATACTATTTCCATTATTCTCATCATATATGTATGTATATATCTATATAAGTGAACGTGTCTGTCTGTCTGTGTGTCTGTCTGTCTGTCTGTGTACATTTCCCTATGCAATAACTCTGTCAATTTTTAGTCTATAGACTCGAAATTTGAAATACCGGGTACTGAGATTTGGGAAAATCGATGTGACGGGTGTCAGCCAGAAATTTTGCTGTTAAGGGGTCAAATTTCAACGATTTGACCTTTAAGAACTCTACCAAACTCCTCCAACAATTTTGGGTCTAGACACTTGAAATTTTAGATATAGGTTCCTTGAACCTGGATGTAACTTAATAAAGTGATTTGAGCCCGAAACTATAAATTTTAAGGGGTCATAATAGGGGTCAAATTAAAAGAAATTGACTGCTTTTTCTTTTTTGCTCAACATACACTTCCAAATACTCGGGCAACGCCGGGCACCCATGCTAGTATATATATATATATATATATATATATATATATATATATCATCATACCCACACATTCTCACATTTATAGATATATAGATTTAAAAAAAAAATCTTTTGTTCATCCCAAACAAGGCGTATTGCTACCAAGACGTGTGGGGGCTAGATTTACAAGGGCATTCTAAGTTGGATTTTGAGTCGTGTAGTAAGATATTTGTTCACATTACATTTAAATTTCTGCATGTTTGTATAGTTGGTGAAACAAGAAACAGGGAAGGAATTCCAAAGGCAACTGATCTAAAGAAAGAAGTTATGAGAGTAGAAGATTTGCTATATTCCAAACAAATGCTGACCAGATGCGATGTGACCTTCTCGTTTGCTCCCCTCTATGGGTTTGGGTTACAGCGACTGTCCACTGCAGTAGCATATACAAGTGTGAGTAAATCACAGTTCCAATGGCAAACCACATAGAAGCAAGGGCCCAAGATCAGCTCTCTATCCTGTATCACTGTTCGGAGACACGTTTTTAACTGACCTCCGCAGTTTTTTTTTTTTTTTTTTTTTTTTTTTTTTTTTTTTTTCAACCCTGGAGAGGATCTGGTTCGATGACTCTGTAGATGAAATCCTCTGGGCGACGATGAAGAACGTGACTGAACCAGTTTCGGGAGGAGAGCCTGCTGCGGAGAGAACGAACTATGACATTTGAGATGAACGGCTACCAACAAATACGAAGGATGTGACACAAACAGTCGTGATTGAACACCTCAAGCTTTCGTTGGTCGCTTGCTCTTATTGACCAAGTTTCACATCCGTGCAATAGAATGATGCAACCAAGAGCTTGATGGATGCAGATTTTAGTACCAAGTTTGATTTCAAGTCTGAACCGAAGCAGAGATCGAAGACGACAGAAAAAAAAAAAAACGTGAATTTTAATCGTTCTAATTTGCTATATACAGCATAATCACGTTGACACACCTGGTTCCTGCCAGATCACTGAATTTAAGCACCAATGAGTCTGGCTAATATTAGATGGGTGACCGTTTGGGAATACTAGGTGCTGTATAGGATGGCGGGACAGCACTACTGTCAAAGGAAAAGTTAGGCGCCTTCTTCACTCCGCTAGTCTATGGCAGATCCCTGGGCAAAGTTGAGAACCCACTTCAGCTACCACTTTGTACCCTTCTCACAAATTTGTATGACTTCGTTCACAATTGGGGAAGGAGGGGCCCCTCCTTCCCTCCTGGCGCCTCTCCTCCCCTGACTTTAACCCACTGGACTACTTCGTTTAGTCATACATCGAGAACATCATCAATGTGACCTCCCACAACACCAAAGCCAGCCTGATCGCCCCCCCCCCCCCATCCACTGAGCTCCCAGTTCCGGACCCGTATCAAGGTGGTGATTGAGGCTGGAGGCGGCTGCATTAAATAGACGTCAGCTCTATTACATAATCAAGTTACCTGAATTGGTTTTTTTCAATGAGTATTAAAATAAAGCTGTAATGTGGTTTTCTTTAGGGAGACAACTTTATCGTTCCGACCTGTATTGGTAAACATTAACATTTTCGTAATTTTGATACGAATTTATCTTTTAAATGTGACAATAAAAAGAAATCAATTTCTTTTCACAATTTAGAAATAGATCGCAACTTATTGAAAATCTAACTGTCGTCCAGAATTTTGAATAAAACCGTTTATTTAATAGGGATAGCATGCTCTCGTTCTGTCAGCCATGACTAGGTAAGAATCCTAAGTAATTTGCAATTGTACTTAGTGTCAGCCATATTGAGGATTGAACACTCAACCGCCAGAAGAATGTAATCAAGTACTTTATCCGCTACGCCATGGTGGGTGGCCCTTTTAACCTCAACAAACTATAGCTGTCCCTTTTTAAGGTACTTGCTGAATAAAACTGCAATTTAGCAGCCTGTACATAATGTGATGAAAATTTGGTGCCTGTCCCAAATCTTCCTTCCTGGGGAAAATAAATCTGTATGACGTACATACCTGTGATGGGAAAAAAGTATCGCACACTAAAAATTACTTACAGAGTTCAAGTAGTTTAATTTTAAAATAAGAAAATAAAATTTGATGACTAAACTACGATGCCATCTTGAAAACCAGCCGAAGGAACAAGGGAGATAATTGTAAATAATTCAAATTTGCATGATTTTTGGATAAATGCGGCCTGGCTGTCCCACTAAAGACTTACCTGCAAAGAGTTGCTTTTTAGGGGTATTACCCCCAACCTTCCCATGTTAAGAACGGCTTTTGGAATAAACACCCCCAACCTTCCCATGTTAACAGCTTTCGGAATAAACACCCCCAACCTCCCCATGTTAAGAACGGCTTTCAGAATAAACACCCCCAACCTCCCCATGTTAAGAACGGCTTTCAGAATAAACGCCCCCAACCTCCCCATGTTAAGAACGGCTTTCAGAATAAACGCCCCCAACCTCCCCATGTTAAGAACGGCTTTCAGAATAAACGCTCCCAACCTCCCCATGTTAAGAACGGCTTTCAGAATAAACGCCCCCAACCTCCCCATGTTAAGAACGGCTTTCAGAATAAACGCCCCCAACCTCCCCATGTTAAGAACGGCTTTCAGAGTAAACACCCCCAACCTCCCCATGTTAAGAACGGCTTTCAGAGTAAACACCCCCAACCTTCCCATGTTAAGAACGGCTTTCAGAATAAACGCCCCCAACCTCCCCATGTTAAGAACGGCTTTCAGAATAAACGCCCCCAACCTCCCCATGTTAAGAACGGCTTTCAGAATAAACGCCCCCAACCTCCCCATGTTAAGAACGGCTTTCAGAATAAACGCCCCCAACCTCCCCATGTTAAGAACGGCTTTCAGAGTAAACACCCCCAACCTCCCCATGTTAAGAACGGCTTTCAGAGTAAACACCCCCAACCTCCCCATGTTAAGAACGGCTTTCAGAATAAACGCCCCCAACCTTTCGATCTCGGCTCGCATTTTTTTAAATTTTTTTTTATTTATATATTTTTTTATTTATAGTGTATTGTTTGGAATAATAAAAGAAATTACGTCTCAGTTTCTAACCATTTTTTTTTTTTTTTTAAGGAATTTAATGTTTCATTTAATACCGGGTACGTCCTCTAGTACTGAATAGATCTAACCAAATAGGTGATGCCCTTTTCGTCTCTTTGCAACCACTTTCCCCAAAGAAGAGACGTTGCAAGTCTGTCTACTCTGCTCTATCGTTATTTTCATGGTAGGTGCTGCTGCTGCTGCTGCTGAACAGAGCTCTAATCTATGACCCCCCCCCCCCAAGGAAACTTTAACAACACGTACTCGTCTAGCTACCACCACTTCGGGACAAGATCAAAGTGTAGTATCTGTTCTTCAGATGATTGCTGCACTTCTATTTCTTGTTCTCTTTCGGTGGAGGAGAAATCCTTCACGACGGAGACAATTTTAATTTTTGTACCTTTTCTCCACGTTAAAAAAACGACCCTGGTGTCTAACTCTGTCCCGTGGGGAGGCATAGTAAATAGGTACAACCACTCAACAATTTCTCTCATTCTCTCTGTCTAAATCTAGATGCAGATTTCATGAACAAACCTTTTTTTTTTTTTTTTTTTTTTATAACTGTCCGCCTGCGGAACTCTGTTCTGCTGCCCTGCTTTCCAGCTGACTACAACCGGGTCGTCTTTCAAGTTTAATGTGAACAAATTCTTGTTCGGCCGTACTTTAACAATCAAATTTTATCAAATTTCCACACTAATTATTACACTGTTTTGCCGACCACCTTACGCTTATGAACTCTTATCCTCAATTGGCCTTCAGGCCTTGATCAGTAGTGACTCTTGTAAAAAAAAAAAAAAATCCAAATGTTTTCGCATTTATTAATATCTAACAAAAAAACAAGATTAAAAAAATATCACCTGTACATAATTATTTTCATGCTGCTAAACTGCAGTATTACCACTAGTCTTAGTTTATATTTGAAGTCAGAGTTGCGAAATCTCTAAACGCATCTCTTACTAGTATTGTTTGAATTCAATGGTCGATGAAAGTTTAGGACAGAAACAAAACTGGATGAGCAGAGTTTCGGCGTTTTTCTTCTATTTGATTACGTGCGCAACACACTGCTCTATTATTTAATCTTTAAATTTTGTCAAGGGTATGATTGGGAATGATGCGGTACCCCCCCCCCCCCCACGACTGGAGACGACAAATTCATGGCGTTTGTCATTTCCTTGTAAAAGTCTGAATAAACAGTTGAATAAAAGCATTGAATAAAAAAAAAAAAAAAAAAAATTTTAAAGTCCCAGTAACCGAACTGCCCGGCCCACATTTTCCAGTCAAGGACATAAGAAGGCGTATCCCCTCCCCCTTTCCATCACCACCCCCTTTCCTGAACTGTGGGGAGGAAAATGTTAGATTATTTGTGTGTTTTTCTGAGAACTTTGTTGGTTTACTTTTGCTCAAATACCATTCAGGAGATAAACAACATCTTGTCCACTTCGATTTCTTTTTTTTTTTTTTTGTATTTTGTAAAAAAAAAAAAAATGCTGAATTAGTTGTTTTTTGCCTCCCCTTTCCTGACTTTTTTTCCTTTTCATTTCTTTTCTTTTCCTCTTTACTCCATTTTCCCCCTTCCCCCCCCCTCCTTTTTTCTTTTCCCCTCCTGTTTTCTGTTCTTTTCCCTCTTTTCTGTTCTATTATCTTTTCCTTCTTTTTTTCCTTTCTTTTCCTTTTTCTTTTCCTGCTTCCTTTTTCTTTTTCCTTACTACTTTTCCTTCCTCTTTTTTCTTTCCTTCTTTCTTCCTCTTTTTCTTCCTTCCTCCTCCTTCCTCTTATTCTTTTACCCTTTGTTCTTATTTTAGTTCCTCCTTTTTCCTTCTCTCTTCCCCCCTTTTCCATCCTTTTTTCTTTTTTATTCCTTTTTTCCTACTCCCTTTCCTCCTTTTTTTCTCTTTTTCCCTTTTTCTCCTCCCTTTTACCTTTTCTCAACATTTTCTCTCTCCCCTCCTTATCTTCCTTGCCATCTTTTCTTCTCCCTACCCCTTGTGTTTGGGATTGTGTTTCGATTCAAGCTGATGAACCCAAGTCCTATAGATATTTTTTATTTTGGAAATTGCAACTTTAGAATATATAAAAATCGATAAAACATTAACCCTATATATATATATATATATATATATATATATATATATATATATAAGAAATCTGCACGAATTAAACTATCATATTTAAGCATATTTTACGACCTGGTTATGCTGGGCGTCCCTGCTAGCTTGGATAAATACCTTTACAGTATGAGTTCATTTCCTATGGACTCTGAAACGGCTGGACTTATTTTAATTTCACACAAATTTACTTAATGCAACTGTCAGTGTCCTTAGATTTTGTATCAGAATGTCTTCAATAAATATTAATAATCGAAGAAATCCGATGAAAGAAGGAACAGGCGATTTCGACCAAAGTAAACACCTTATACAGCCTAACACCACAAATGCATTTGAGAAGTTTTATTACCACACAAGTAGAAAGGTCTGGCATATAAAATTAACAGTAAGTTCTTTTATATGACCGGGGCGTGTTCAAAGGGAATGTTTCTATTTAGAGCACAATTGACTCATGATGTTTGACTTTTGCAGTTTAAACTTAAATTGAAACCATTATATATAACAATAATTTTGTAAAATAAACAGTAGGCTGTCTAAAATGCAATGTAAACTACAATGTATTGTGGATTAAGTCACTGCAAGAGGTGGGGTATGTGAAGTTTCTTTCCAGTGCACACTGCACCGCAGTGGGGCTCCCAACTTTGATTGGCAAATGGGCGATTTTACCACTTTCGATGACAATAAAAATATAAGAGGTTTAAATATTTAATCCCGGTTAACATCGGGTCTCCCTATATGTGTGTGTATGTATGTATATATATATATATATATATATATATATATATATATATATATATATATATACACGAGAGAGAGAGACTAGCATTTCAGCCCGGCATTGCCCGGGTGTTTGGAGGTGTAAGTTGAGCAAAAAAAAAAAAAGCTGTCAATTTTTTTAAACTTTGACCCCTATTATGACCCCTTAACATTTATTGTTTTGAGCTCAAATCAAGTTATTAAGTTAGATCCATATCCAAGGAACCTATATCTAAAATTTCAAGTGTTTTGACCCCAAATTGTCGGAGTTTGGTAGAGTTCTCAAAGGTCAAATCGTTGAACTTTGACCACTTAACAGTCGAATTTCTGTCCGAAAATGGATTACAAATATTTTCCCAAATCTCAGTACCCTGTATATCAAATTTCAAGTCTGTAGACCGAAAATTGACAGTTATTGCGTAGAAAAATGTATGCAGACACGTCCACTTTTATATATATAATATATATATCGGTGTATAAGGCGACCGTCAGATAAGACGAGGTACAAAATTGGAGCAAATTTGAATAAATTAATCATATATCAGTTGTATAAGACAACTGCTAATTCACGAAACCATGTTTGTTCAGCCTAGGCTAGAGATTGCAACACCCGGTATCTTATGAAATATTGGTTTTTAAATATGTTTTAACTTTTAAGGGTCGTCTTATATGCTGAAATATATGGTATTTAATCAACAAATATATTTTGATAAAGCTGATATTTTCATGATGCAAAAAATATTTTTGTACAAACAAACCAACAACACATAGCAAATTTATACCAAACACTGGATAGGGGAGGAGAGGGCAGTAGCCCTAGATATATCTAAGGCTTTTGACAGGGTATGGCAGGATGGTCTTCTCATGAAAATAGAGTTCTATGGTATTTCTTGACGAATGCTTAGCATAATTAGATCCTTCTTAAATGATAAGAATTCAGGTTGTCCTCGATGGGCGTACGTCCAAAAAATTTGCTATAAAAACGGGTGTACCTCAGGGATCGATCCTTGGACCTTTATTTCTGATATTCATAAATGATTTACCTGATAAAATTGTCTCTGAGATGGGTATATTTGCCGATGACACCACACTCTATAGCAGGCACATAAGGAAAACTAATGAGCACATATCCAAGGTAATGGGCCGAAACCCTAGAGGAAGATCTTCAATCTGTAGTGGAATGGGTTCATAAATGGATGGTAATGTTCAACGCTGCCAAGACCAAGCTAGTTTCCTTTAATAATTACATGAAACCTTACCAACCACCAATAGCTATGGCTAGAGATATTTTACCTGAGAGCACTTTATTCAAGCTCCTTGCTTAATGTTCACAGGAAACAGGAGTTGGAATAGATACAATAAGATCATTGCTAAGGTTGCTGCAAAGAAGGTGGGCTCTCTCTATCGTGCTAGAAAGTTACTTACGCCTGAAAGTATCCTGTACCTCTACAAACCCACCATTTGCCCATGTATAGAATATTGTTGCCACATTTGGGTTGGTGCATCTGCTACTAGTCTCTCACTCCTGGACAGGGTTCAAAAGACAATCGCCAACCTAATAGGTCCTGGACTGTCATCTAAACTTCAGCCCCTGTCGCACCGATGAAATGTTGCATCCCTCTGCCTGTTTTACAAGTATTTTAATGGTGGATGCTCTGACGAACTACAAACCCTTGACGAAAATACCTCCGAAAACCCAACAAGCAGCGAAGTCCCACCCCTACACAGTTGAGATCCCTAAATATAAAAAAACCTTTTACTCTAATAGCTTCTTCCCCAGAACTGCAGGACTTTGGAATTTTCTTCCGCTTTCCTGCTTCCCCAACAGTACTGACATGCAGAAGTTCAAGTGTAATGTGAACAGACATCTTGCTGCTAAACTCCCTACATAGTACCCCTGCAACTTAGGTCCCTGATAGTAGCCCCTACATCAAAGTGGCAATATGTCTTGTTTGGGGTGAAAATGTAATTAAAAAACAAAACATTTCTATGAAAATAGTGTCTATTGTATTTTAAATATAAAATGGTTCCTAATGAGATCGATTAATAAGTACGAATAAATACCCCGAAAGCAACATTGTGCTACATAGTTCAATACAAATAATAAAATCACATAAGACAATATTTAATTTACTCTTTCAGTCCAGCACCTCTTGGCAGACGGCTTTTCTTTTTTTTGACCTGCTTCTTTCAAATGTTCCCTTTTTTATGTAACTTTGCAGCTGCATTCTTTGTCGAAATGTTAATTGTTAATGGAAATCTTGCACAACTGGAAAATTCAAGAAAACTGAATAGCTCTCGTCTTGGGGGAGACTCTGTGTTTTGACAAACTTCTAAGTCTGACCTTTAATCTTGTACTGAGATGGAACATATATCAAATTCGTTGCCAGGGCTGCTGGGAAAATAGTGGGATCCTTCTACCGGTCCAGTAGATATCTCACTGCTACCTGTATAAGAGCCAAGTACGTCCAATGATGAAGTACTGTTGCCACATCTGCGCAGGAGCTGTGAGAAGCAGTTTATCCTGCCTTGACAGAGTTTAAAATAGACTTTGTAGCTTAGTGGGGAATGCCCTTTTCTTTCCTGCAACCTCTTTCCTACAGAAGAGACATGCGAGCCTGTTATTTTCATGGCGAGTGCTTGTCTGAGCTTCAATCTCTGGCCCCCTC